>NC_056431.1:14986162-15201162 GCF_018296145.1 Oncorhynchus tshawytscha | reverse complement strand
CGTAATATATTTCCCACTCACTGTTCCACCCCATGGGGAGAACTGGTTTGTGTCCCAAATGGCACACTATTCTACATGGGGTCTGGTCAAAAGTAGTGCAATAAATAGGGGATAGGGACGCATTTTGGATGCATTCATGGTCATATTACCATATCAAATCACTCCTCGTAGTCTCAAACTGCAGTCCCCTGTCCCCAGCCCACTTTGTCACAGCTCAATGGATTTGTTGTTGTTGGAATTATCCAAAATGGATTATTCATTTGACTGTAACACAAAATCTGATTTTCACAAGGCATTGCATGATATGATTAATAGCATCCTATCAAAAAAGATGGCAGACTCAATAGTCGTGATTGCCGATTAAAAGTATTAGTTAATTCTGAGATGAGGTTAAAACAGTTGCCAGAGACGGACAGAAAAGAGTATGAAATAAAGTTTGTCAATCACTCTACCTTGATATTGTATTAATAATCACTCAGTGTGCTGCCGTGTGCCCTTTGAAAACATAGAATCGGCTTCATACAATTTTATTCTGTGCCTCGCTGGAGAGAAAATGTACCTGTTTAAACGGGAATGGTTCATGCCAGGTGAGGCCAAGGGAAGGTCCTTTTAGGATGCCAATCTCATCATTCTGTAAGATCTGTTCTTGAGGTAACATGTAGTACTGAGTACTGCAGTTTATACTCAGATGCGTTCGTTTCTGGGTGTTTTGCCCTGTGTTTGAGGCACGTTTGCCTTTGTGGGCTAATGAGTTGATTTAATCTATTGCTATTGGCCAAATTCGTTATGTATTAAGGAAGTTACGTATTTTCCCCTAACCAGTGTTACCACTTTCCTCATCTGTCTGTTGTATATTTTGTCAATATCACACTGGATCCAGTCCTCTCTGTCACCTCCACTGTAAGCCTAGGCTACATTCTTAGAAAAAAAGGTGCTATCTAGAAGTATATCAAGAGTATACAACCAACTACACCTGATCTACTGACTCTGTTGTAACTGTTGTAACTGTTGCTGCTCCACACCAACAAGATAGACTGCTGGGTCCTCCATCCTAACACAGGCCTACTGTAAGTACCTGATAGTATCCAGAGTAATAATAATATCATAAATAGACTACCAGGAAATATCATCAATAGACTACCAGGAAATATCATAAATAGATTACCAGGAAATATCATCAATAGACTACCAGGAAAAATCATAAATTGATTACCAGGAAATATCATCAATAGACTACCAGGAAATATCATAAATAGATTACCAGGAAATATCATAAACAGACTACCAGGAAAGTAGGTTTGTAGCTTTCACCATCAGTAAAATAAAGTGTTAATGATGATTCTACTAGTTTGTTGCTGCTGATAAAAATATGATTTTATTCGGAGAGGCTAAAAACGTTTGTCACAGACGAACTGCGTAGATTAGACCAAGGTAATAGGATGATAAAATGATTCCACCATTAGCCATTCAGTCAGTTTAAATTAGAGGTCGACCGATTAATCGGAATGGGCGATTAATTAGGGCCGATTTCAAGTTTTCATAACAATCGGTAATCGGTATTTTTGGGCGCCGATTTTTTTCTTCTTCAGATTTTCACCTTGTCAGCTCGGGGGATCCAATCTTGCAACCTTACCGTTAACTAGTCCAACGCAGGCAATAACGTCCTGCGTCTCTCTCGTTGCACTCCACAAGGAGCCTGCCTGTTACGCGAATGCAGTAAGCCAAGGTAAATTGCTAGCTAGCATTAAACTTATCTTATAAAAAACAATCAATCATAATCACTAGTTAACTACACATGGTTGATGATATTACTAGATATTATCTAGCGTGTCCTGCGTTGCATATAATCTGACTGTGCATACAAGCATACAAGTATCTAAGTATTTGACTGAGCGGTGGTCGGCAGAAGCAGGCGCGTAAACATTCATTCAAACAGCACTTTTGTGCATTTTGCCAGCAGCTCTTCGTTGTGCGTCAAGCATTGCGCTGTTTATGACTTCAAGCAGCCTATCAAATCCCGAGATGAGGCTGGTGTAACCGAAGTGAAATGGTTAGCTAGTTAGCGCGCGCTAATAGCGTTTCAAACGTTACTCGCTCTGAGCCTTCGAGTAGCTGTTCCCCTTGCTCTGCATGGGTAACGCTGCTTCGATGGTGGCTGTTGTCTTTATGTTGCTGGTTCGAGCCCAGGGAGGAGCGAGGAGAGGGACAGAAGCTATACTGTTACACTGGCAATACTAAAGTGCCTATAAGAACATCCAATAGTCAAAGGTTAATGAAATACAAATGGTATAGAGGGAAATAGTCTTATAATTCCTATAATAACTACAACCTAAAACCTCTTACCCTGGAATATTGAAGTCTCATGTTAAAAGGAATCACCAGCTTTCATATGTTCTCATGTTCTGAGCAAGGATCTGAAATGTTAGCTTTTTTACATGGCACATATTGCACTTTTACTTTCTTCTCAAACACTTTGTTTTTGCATTATTTAAACCAAATTGAACATGTTTCATTATTTACTTGAGGCTAAATTGATTTTATTGATGTATTATATTATGTTAAAATAAGTGTTCATTCAGTATTGTTGTAATTGTCATTACAACAATACAAGAATAATATTGTCAAATAAATAACTAAAAATCGGCCGATTAATCGGTATCGGCTTTCCCGGTCCACAAATAATCGGTATCGACGTCGAAAAATCATAATCGGTCGACCTCTAGTTTAAATATCTGATGCCAATAACATCGAGCGGGAAAGTCTGAGTGAGTCGTGCTCAGGGAGAGGAGAGGCCAACCGATACAACATGGCTACTTCGATATTGATTCTATCCCACATCTGACCCAGTCAGCAGTAGTCAGGCCTGACTGGACTTCATAACACATTATGTCATTACGGGACATTGCAGAGCAGTGCTGGGCCCTAAAGAGGATAATCTATTGCTTCAGGCAACCAGCTGGGACAGGGACAGCTTCGAGAGGGACAGGGGAGGTAAAATGCTTCTATAATAGCTCTATTGTAGTAGCGTGTCTGTGTGTACCCTCATCCAAAGAGCAGACACCATAGGTGGGTGAACTTCAGGGCTGTGTGTGTGTGTGTGTGTGTGTGTGTGTGTGTGTGTGTGTGTGTGTGTGTGTGTGTGTGTGTGTGTGTGTGCGCGCATGAATGCCTGCATGCATGCCTGCACGTCTGTGTGTATCTGTGTGCATGTGTGTACTCACCCCCATGTCTCATTCCAGTCATGTTCAGAATCAAACTAAGGAGGAGAGGTGTGAGCATGACAACAATACCACCATAGCTGTTCAGCTGTCTCCCTCCCTCCCCCCTCCTTATCGTCCAACTCCCTTTCATGATCTGACACACGTATGTCAGCCCAGTCTAAACATTCCTGCAGCAGCATGTGGGAGTGTCGATGTGTGTGTGTGTGTGTGTGTGTGTATGTGTGTGTGGTACAGTAACACAGGGCATGGGCCCCACTGGAAACACAACTCCTCTGTTTCCAGTCAAGTGTGCCCACATCCCCCCTTTCTCTCTCTCTCTCTTTGGTGTTTTTATGTAACAGCCTGATAATGGCCCACATCCAACACTGATCTCCACTGCACTGCTAGAGGCACCGAGAAGGGTCAACACCACACAGACTCACACACACACACTACACACACACACACACACACACACACACACACACACACACACACACACATTCACACATACACTCACACACACACACACACACACACACACACACACACACACACACCTAGAAGTACAGATCAGGGTCAGCAGGGAGAGGCAGAGTTCCACTATGTTTTCAGTCTCAGACAATGCTCTGTCTAGAAGGCTAGAAGGCAGGCCAGACACACCTTGTTAGTGGTTGTAGTGTGTTTCTCATGCTGGTTCCTGTGTTATCCAGGTGGCCAGAAGTAACCGTGAATATGAACAGCCCTCCGCAGACTCAAAGCCTACCTCGCTGGCATCCCCAGGTTCACACACACACACGCACACGCACACGCACACACACACACACACACACACACACACACACACACACACACACACACACACAGTGCTCTGCACGCAGTGTGGTGCAATAAGTAACTTCTGAACCAGAACATGTAGAATCATCAAATTAGGCCAAGCAATTGAAGCATATGAGCTCATATAGGATTTTCACTGCTAGGCCTACATGTTCAGCCTGTTTTACATGAGTACAAACACCAATATCCCAGTGCCTTTACTGCAATATCCCTCCATACAGTAATTGGTGAACAATCATTATAACCCAGGCAGCACCACACAGCCTTCATTTACAAGTCTGCCAAGCATGAAATGAAGGTTGTCAATCACTCATCCTTGATAATGCATTAATAATGAGGGTAATCCATTCTACTCACTCAGCGTGCTGTCGGGTGCCCTTTGAAAACAAACAGCATAGAAACGGCTTTCTATAATATAGTCCTACTACTGTAGTGCCTCGCTGGAGAGAAGGAAACACTGCTTGTGTTATCAAATCAAACTTTATTTGTCACATGTGCCGAATACAACATGTGTAGACCTTACCGTGAAATGCTTACTTACAAGCCCTTAACCAACAAGGCAGTTCAAGAAAGAGTTAAGAAAATATTTACCAAATAAACTAAAGTAAAAAATAATAAAAAGTAACACAATGAAATAACAATAAGGCTATATACAGGGGGTACTGGTACCGAGTCAATGGGTGGGTGGGTGGTACAGGTTAGTCGAGGTACTTTGTACATGTAGGTAGGGTTGAAGTGACTATGCATAGATAATAAACAGCGAGTAGCAGCAGTGTACAAAATAAGTAGTCTTATTAAGGCTTGGTGGTAGAAGCTGTTAAGGGGCAGAAAACAGTCTATGACTAGGGTGACTGGAGTCGCTGAAAATTTTTTGGGCTTTCCTCTGACACCGCCTGTTAAATACAGTGCCTTGCGAAAGTATTCGGCCCCCTTGAACTTTGCGACCTTTTGCCACATTTCAGGCTTCAAACATAAAGATATAAAACTGTATTTTTTTGTGAAGAATCAACAACAAGTGGGACACAATCATGAAGTGGAACGACATTTATTGGATATTTCAAACTTTTTTAACAAATCAAAAACTGAAAAATTGGGCGTGCAAAATTATTCAGCCCCCTTAAGTTAATACTTTGTAGCGCCACCTTTTGCTGCGATTACAGCTGTAAGTCGCTTGGGGTATGTCTCTATCAGTTTTGCACATCGAGAGACTGAAATGTTTTCCCATTCCTCCTTGCAAAACAGCTCGAGCTCAGTAAGGTTGGATGGAGAGCATTTGTGAACAGCAGTTTTCAGTTCTTTCCACAGATTCTCGATTGGATTCAGGTCTGGACTTTGACTTGGCCATTCTAACACCTAGATATGTTTATTTTTGAACCATTCCATTGTAGATTTTGCTTTATGTTTTGGATCATTGTCTTGTTGGAAGACAAATCTCCGTCCCAGTCTCAGGTCTTTTGCAGACTCCATCAGGTTTTCTTCCAGAATGGTCCTGTATTTGGCTCCATCCATCTTCCCATCAATGTTAACCATCTTCCCTGTCCCTGCTGAAGAAAAGCAGGCCCAAACCATGATGCTGCCACCACCATGTTTGACAGTGGGGATGGTGTGTTCAGAGTGATGAGCTGTGTTGCTTTTACGCCAAACATAACGTTTTGCATTGTTGCCAAAAAGTTCAATTTTGGTTTCATCTGACCAGAGCACCTTCTTCCACATGTTTGGTGTGTCTCCCAGGTGGCTTGTGGCAAACCTTAAACAACACTTTTATGGATATCTTTAAGAAATGGCTTTCTTCTTGCCACTCTTCCATAAAGGCCAGATTTGTGCAATATACGACTGATTGTTGTCCTATGGACAGAGTCTCCCACCTCAGCTGTAGATCTCTGCAGTTCATCTAGAGTGATCATGGGCCTCTTGGCTGCATCTCTGATCAGTCTTCTCCTTGTATGAGCTGAAAGTTTAGAGGGACGGCCAGGTCTTGGTAGATTTGCAGTGGTCTGATACTCCTTCCATTTCAATATTATCGCTTGCACAGTGCTCCTTGGGATGTTTAAAGCTTGGGAAATCTCAGTATCTCGGACCTGCCTGGTGTGTTCCTTGTTCTTCATGATGCTCTCTGCGCTTTTAACGGACCTCTGAGACTATCACAGTGCAGGTGCATTTATACGGAGACTTGATTACACACAGGTGGATTGTATTTATCATCATTAGTCATTTAGGTCAACATTGGATCATTCAGATATCCTCACTGAACTTCTGGAGAGAGTTTGCTGCACTGAAAGTAAAGGGGCTGAATAATTTTGCACGCCCAATTTTTCAGTTTTTGATTTGTTAAAAAAGTTTGAAATATCCAATAAATGTCATTCCACTTCATGATTGTGTCCCACTTGTTGTTGATTCTTCACAAAAAAATATAGTTTTATATCTTTATGTTTGAAGCCTGAAATGTGGCAAAAGGTCGCAAAGTTCAAGGGGGCCGAATACTTTCGCAAGGCACTGTAGGTCCTGGATGGCAGGAAGCTTGGCCCCAGTGATGTACTGGGCCGTACTCAATACCCTCTGTAGCGCAGTCAGATGCCAAGCAGTTGCCATACCAGGCGGTGATGCAATCAGATCAGAAATATTCTGTTCAAACAATGTCAAGAACAACTTAATCATATGACTTATTCGGGGAGCCTGATCTACTTCAGGAGATGGCGGATGCTGCATCATACTGACATCAACCATTCATTGGCAGGAAATAAATGGCTCAACAGAACCATGATGGTGATGACAGGGAGGCGGTGGAGCATTTGAAGCAGTCGATGTGTTGCCTTACAATAGATGATGTATCACAATGCACACACAATGTTCACTTTGTGCTATGGTGTGACGTTGGCTGATGTAGGTAATAACAGTGTGGTCCTCAAGTCACTAAGCGTCATGTGAGGCAGGTAAATCGTGACTTGAGTCATGGTTTGAAGGGTATACATTCCTTCCTTTGTCTCAGCTAGGGTTTATTCCAGCCACCCCCACATCGCAGAAGTGGAAGTATTGCACAAGCCGGAAAAATATGCTAGCGGATTTTGGTTACATTGTCATGTAAAAAAACAGTGCTCCCTCCCTCCCGTAGGTGGAATTGCAATGTAAATTATGAGGGAGCAGAAGGAGTGCGACTGTCAACAGATTTACTGAATGAATTAAACAAAAATCCTTATGGCCACACAGTCTGATGAAAACAGCACTGTGCAGAATACAGACACACTCCACCAATACCTCGGCATCCTGTCTACAAGTTCCTCTATATCTGTTTTATTATGTGGGTATATATCACTTTGGGAGCTCTTGGAGAAATTGAAAAAGTAGAACTCTCACACCAACATTATGACCGGGTGTATGGACAAATGGAACAACAGTAGATTGAACAGGAAATAAACTCCACCACTCCAGCTCTTTGAGAAAACATGCATAAATAAAATATGAATTTAGAGAGGTTTTGGACCCACAGCACTGCGTATGCTACTACACTAAGTTGTCCATGTCTGCCTCCCAAATGGCAACCCATTCCCTTCATAATGCACTACTTTTGACCCTCAGAACGGGAAGTTGCCCTGTGCTGTGCATGGTCTGATCTACCGAAGCAAACATAGAGCCAGGCCAGCAGCTCTCTCTAGTCTAAAGCCTGTAGCCTCACAGTAACCTCTCTCTCTCACCAGGCACCAGGCAGGGTGTAAGGAAAGTATGTCAATCCCCTCTTCAGTCCGTTTAACAGCACTTTACTTACAAGGACCACAGATAGACAGCAAGACCAGCTGCTTCACATGGTCTGTCCCCAAATGGCAACCTATCTCCTTCATAGTGCACTACTTTGACCAGGGCCCTTGCAGTGCACTATATAGGGAATAGGGTGCCATTTTGGCCAGAGACTTTTAGCCTCTCAGAGGACTGACCTCCACACCAGTGTGTTAGTACACAAGTCCTCACTCTCCCCAGTCAGTCGTGTTCATCATAGTGCTCGGCCCCGATTAGGACTTTTTGTGGACGACCTTTGTGGATGACCTATGCTACAAGTAGCAAAAGGGTTTAAGTAAGTAAGTAGCTTGAAAAAGCCAAGCACAGGACAAGTAATCCAAGCCCTGGTACAAATGTATGGGGATGATTTCTGATGGGGCAAATCAGACCCAGTGTTGCTGGCCACAGCCACAAGACCAGGATATAGAGCTTGTTTGTTTCCCAAATGGCACCCTATTCCCTACATAGTGCACATTGTTGACCAGAGCCATGTAAACGAGTGCACTGTATAAGAAGTAGGCTGCAATTTGGAATGCAAAGAAAGCCATGGCTGGGGCTGTGATGGGAGCCATTCTTCACAGCTGTGTCTAGCGCTCATCTCAGCTTGACTCTCGAGCGCTTCAAATCCAGAGGAAGTGTGGGTGTTTCTCTTCACCCTGCAGGTCCAGTCACAGAAGCCTCAGACACTCTAATCTCATTTGGATGGAGAGGGAAACTTTGCCTGTGTGCTTCGGCCTGGCTCTGCTCTGCGCAGCACCGACACCCTTTTTCTGGGGGTTTAAGTATAGCATTTCCTCTGAGGTAACGATGTGCCACTTTCTTTTGCCAGTTTTTGAGACGCTAAATAACCAGAAGGCAGAACAGAAACAGGACACAGTCCTGAGTGACCAGGTCTCTCAACGCAACAGAATGTGTCAATGCTGTTTTCTGATCAGGTTCTGCCGTTATTACATTGCAGACCTGGGTTGAACATTTTATTTAATTCATTTTATATTATATTTTAGGTGCACTTGATTGAGCTTGCCAGACACGCTGGGTGGGCACTGGGCAGGGTTTGCATTTATGGTGAAACCTGATGTATATAAACTGATCAATTCTTAAATCCAGGTGTCCATGCTGTGCTTTCTGAATAGTGTTGGACCCGTCATAGACGATTAAAGAACAATTACATGGTGCTGTTGATATGTTGTTTTTCCATCTCTCCAGTGTGACAACCTACACTATAATAACAACAGTCTCCTGTTCCATTAGTACCAGGGGGAGCGATGAGACCAAACAACTACAGAGCTGTACGACCTTCACAGTCAGTTAGAAGAGACCCAGCCTTTCCCAGTTCAACAGTTTCCTGTTCCATTAGTACCAGGGGGAGCGATGAGACCAAACAACTACAGAGCTGTACGACCTTCACAGTCAGTTAGAAGAGACCCAGCCTTTCCCAGTTCAACAGTTTCCTGTTCCATTAGTACCAGGGGGAGCGATGAGACCAAACAACTACAGAGCTGTACGACCTTCACAGTCAGTTAGAAGAGACCCAGCCTTTCCCTGTTCAACAATGTCACAATCTCTTTCATCGTGCTGTTGTAGCTTCTTTAAAACAATGTTACTAAATGAAAAACACTAGGCTAGACTTCTTCAATACTGTGTTGTACTACGTATAGATATTCACAGCTGTGTTCTTACCATTTTTTATCAAAACACCACTCTGCCATATAAAATATAATTGAAATCAGTATGTTAATGTAGTTTTCCATGCATCACCCCAAAAAGCCTATAAACTAGTGAAATTACTAGTTTCTCACTACCTGCTTTAAAATGTAGCGTTGTGGCCATCTGTCGACTGATCCCTCTCTTACACAGACACTTCCAATACTCACTTCGTTTATTTTACTGCACCCTCTCCCTCTATCGCCTGGGGTATTGTTAACTTTACCATTGGCCTCTCCATGGGCAACCCTCTCTACGTTGTGTGTTCACCCTTTGATCCATCCCTCTATATCTCTTCTATGAGCCTGGTTCACAAATCACAAGCGCAATCCAAAGACAATGTGTTATAGTGAACACTAAGCTATAGTCTCTATAAGCTATAGTCAAAGCCAGAAGAGGACTGGCCACCCCTCATAGCCTGGTTCCTCTCTAGGTTTCTTCCTAGGTTCTGGCCTTTCTATGGAGTTTTTTCTAGCCACCGTGCTTCTACACCTGCATTGCTTGCTGTTTGGGGGTTTAGGCTGGGTTTATGAACAGCACTTTGAGATATCAGCTGATGTAAGAAGGGCTTTATAAATACATTTTATTTGATTTAGTCTACAGGCTAACATTTGGCCTGTACAGAACGCAGAATGTTGCATGTGTCTGTTCTCCATTCTATATAGGGCAAGGCCAGTCCTAGATTATACCTTACTTCTGTTCACCCATCTTCTCTAGTATCCCACCTCCACCTGACAACAAGCCCTCTCAGAGGAGTGTTATGATGAGACAGAGACAGGCCAAGGTGATATGGGACAGACAGGAGACCAGGGTACTGTCCCAAATTGCACCCTATTCCATATAAAGTACACTACTTTTGACCAGGGCCCATAGGGAATAGGGTGCCATTTGGGATGCAGCCCAAGGCTCTAATGAGAAACCCCCGGAAGAAGAACTGACAGGTTGAGATGGTGGAGATTTAAAGTAGATCCTGATCTCATTCCGTAGCTCTCTCTCAGCTATCTTCATGACAAATGGCCTTCATTTTCTCCTGTCCCCTCGGAGGAAGGAGCCAGGAGCGCCACAGATTCTTCTGCATTAATTACCTCACCACTGGTCACAGGTGCATCCCAAATGGCACCTCCTATTCCAAAACAGTACACTATACAGGGCTCTGGTCAAAAGTACTGCACTATGTAGGGAATAGTGTGCCATTTGGGATGCAGTTACAGTCTCTAGGCTGGACAATAACCCATAATGGGATTTCTCTGAGTAAACAAGCAATTCCCCCCATTTTTACTCACACCGGTCTGTGTCTTCTGTGATCAAAAAGAGAGTCAGTGCATGGGCTTGCTTAGCCAGAGTCCACATTGAAGTCTTGATGGTCATTGTTCAATTCATTGTTTTCAGATAGATATATTGAGCCCTAAATGGCACCCTATTCCCAATATAATGAACTAGTTTTGTTCCCGGCATGGGCTAGTTCACTATATAGGGAATAGGGTGCCATTTGGCACACAGATATAGCCTTTATCTAATACATAAGGAAACTACAGCATAGGGGCTCTGGTCGATTAGGTGGCTGGAGCCACAGAGCTTCATAAGCCAAGGACACTCTACCCTCCTCCCCTCTTCTCTGAAAGCTGATAGCACCTAATGCTGCAGAGGGAATCTGAACAGCAAACCACACAACTAGAGACTAATGTACCTTAGCAATACAGTAATGTACAGAAATAGACAAACACAAACCATTCACACAAATTACATTGTATTTACCAAAACAGGAGAATCAACCTGCTTCCCTAATTATGCACCAAGACAGACACAGAGAGCAACAACAGGGTGAATACTAGTATCTGAGATGACCACTGTAATGTTACCTGACAGTTGGATGAGGGTACTCCCTGCCTGTGCATACTGCCAGCTGTGGTTATCCAACACCGCCATCATCACAGGTACCTCTGTTAACTCCTGATTTGACCTTTCTCCATTTAACAAAAGAAGTAAGTGAAATCCTAGGTCAAAGAGAAATCATTGGTGGGCAGCCGACCGTGCCTGTAGGTCTGGGTAGGCCAGCCCCGTACGTCAGGAGGAAATCGGACAACCTGCCTCTCGGCCTCCCGGGAACCAAGCTTCACTACGAAGGCAATGCCAGGTCTTTTGACCAATTGGAGCTTTTCTTTCTTGTCCCCTGTTGCCCCCCAAATAAGATTTACTGACGAGGAGTGTTGCTTTGAATTAAGCAGTTCTCGCCGGCCGTCTGCCTCACTCTCGACTCCATGGAAAAAAGTTAAGCCGTACCAAACAGTTGTCGTACATGGATTTACGGTGGAATAGGCTTTATTGATGATTGCTTTTAATCCCCTCTCTAATTACTGGACCCCTGTCCACTACACAGAAAAATGCATCCATTTACATCCCACTTACAACTAGGGCTGGGCGGTATCCCTTATTTTACTATATAACGATATTGATACATGAACCGGTTTGGGTTTAACTTTACCTTCTATAGCGTCTTTTCAATGTTTATTTTGTTAAATGTGATATGCAACTCCAGCGCATGTAATGTCCTTTTTATGGTTTACTCAGTTTGCTACATGAGTCATCTCTCGCTCTCGCACTATTAGTTTGTGTATCATGCTGTCTGCTAGTATTTAATTTCTTATCAAGCTCTAGCTAAAATAAATATTCTTAGCTGCTAATGCTAATCACTAGTTAGCTGGCTACCTAGCTTGCTAAATGTACTAAGTCAGAGCAAACTTTGGTAGCTAATACAGCCTGGTACTTGTGCTGATGTAGGCCTAGATAAGCATGTTATTTGTGCAACGGTATCTTCCATATCAGAGAAGAAAATGTGAAGCATGAATATGTTAGCTAGCAAGCTACATGAGGTAAGAAAACACGTTATGTAACATCTAATTGGGGTCCCCTGGAAACACTGACCAACACTTTGGTTCCTACCCTGTTGATAATTCCTCCCTGGTTTATTCCTGCGTTGTCATATCAAAGAATGTATTCAAGGTGCTGCCCACTATATTCCAACTATAGAATTAGATTAATCATTATATTTCCATGATTCCAACAGTTAACCATTTAACTAGGCCAAGATGTTTTCCCATATTATGCAGCTCTGTGGGGCACAGTATGGAAATGCAGAAATTGTTTGAAGTTGGATTGAACAGTACAAAACATTCAGAATGGAGAAAGACCCATTGCAATCACTTATATCACTTTTTTTTTTGATGACAGCTTTGCACACTAATTGGCATTCTCTCAATCAGCTTCACCTGGAATGCTTTTCCAACAGTCTTGAAGGAGTTCCCACATATTCTGAGCACTTGTTGGCTGCTTTTACTTCACTATGTTGCCCGACTCATCCTAAACCATTTCAATTTGGTTGAGGCCGGGTGATTATGGAGGCCAGGTCATCTGATGCAGCACTCAATCACTCTGCTTCTTGGTCAAATAGCCCTTACACAGCCTGGAAGTGTGTTGGGTCATTGTCCTGTTTAAAACAAATGATAGTCCCACTAAACCCTATACCGGATGGGATGGCGTATCGCTGCAGAATGCTGTGGTAGCCATGCTGGTTAAGTGTGAATTCTAAATAAATTGCAGACAGTGTCACCAGCAAAGCACCCCCATATGGGCAGTGGGGTAGCCTAGTGGTTAGAGTGTTGTACTAGTAACCGGAAGGTTGCAAGTTCAAATCCCTGAGCTGACAAGGTACAAATCTGTAGTTCTGCCCCTGAACGGGCACCGTTCCCACCGTCATGGAAAATAAGAATTTGTTCTTAACTGACTTGCCTAGTTAAATAAAGGTTAAAAATACCCTGACACCTCCTCTTCCATGCTTTATGGTGGGAAATACACATGCTGAGATCATCTGTTCACCCACACCACGTCTCACAGCGGTTGAGACCAAAGGACCAATTTCCACTTGTTGAATGTCCATTGCTTGTGTTTCTTGGCCCAAGCAAGTCTCTTCTTATTATTAGTGTCCTTTAGTAGTGGTTTCTTTGCAGAAATTCGACCATGAAGGCCTGATTCACACAGTTACCTCTGCTGCAGAGCATAAGTTCATTAGAGTTACCAGCCTCAGAAATTGCAGTCCAAATAAATGCTTCACAGAGTTACAGACAAATCTTAACATCAACTTTTGATGTCTTCACTATTATTCTACAATGTAGAAAATAGTAAAAATAAAGAAAAACCCTTGAATGAGTGGGTATTCTAAAACTTTTGGCAGGTAGGAGAATCAATCAAATGAATTTATATTTACCCAGGCAAGTCAGTTAAGAACAAATTCTTATGTACAATGACGGCCTACCCCAGCCAAATCCAGACAACGCTGGGCCAGTTGTCATTCAACTGTATGTACCTCCCAAACAGGGCCAGATGTGATTCAGCCTGGATTTGAACCAGGGACTGTAGTGACACCACTTGCACTGAGATACAGTGCCTTAGACCGCTGCACCACTCGGGAGCCATTTTTACATCAGCAGTTATCACAAAGTGCTTATACAGAAGCCTAGCCTAAAACCCCAAATAGCAAGCAATGCAGATGAAAGCGCAGGGTATTAGGTTTGACATACCATTCTCTTCAGAAGTTTGACTTTGGTCCGTTAGTGCCAGTCTCCCCTGCAGTCTCCGCTGCTGTCTCCCCCTGTCCCTCAGCAAGCCCATGTATAGGAAGCGAAAGAGCACTGTGAGTCCTGCCATGACCAGATCAGATCTGTGAACTCTCTACCAACTGGAGATGACTAAAACCTCCCAGTAACAATCTTGTAGCTGGTTGTCGGGACACTCCAGCCGTCTCAGTGAGTCTAGTTTGTAAACTCCAGTCCTCTTAATGGATAACAGTCTAGTTTGTAAACTTCAGTCCCCTCAGTGGCGACATTGGAACAACAAGGCTCTTCTCCGAGGCCTGTCCATGGTGGTCTGTCGGTCGGTTTGTGGTCAGGCACGTATTTCACTGAGCCATCAGGAATAAATAACTGGGGAGGCTTATCAGTCCTCTGGTAGAGGGGGAGTCAGGGGGAGTCAGCTGTCTGTCAGAGAGAGAGAAAGAGAGGGAAGAGAAAGAGAGAGAGAGAAAGAAAGACAAAGAGGGGGTAGGGGGAAAATACTGGCAGTACTGGTGGAGTGTGTGAGGTGGCACGACAAAGATGGGTTGCGGGAAGACGGGTGGGATGGTGAGGTCGGTACCCGCAGCTGCAAAGACATGGAAGCAGCAGCTGTGCCCTCCTGTTCTTAACCCCCCTTAACTCACCGACCCATTTCACCAACCCCCACCCCCACATGCCAACACCCCTACAGTTTCCACAGAGACGCTCCTGCCATCCTGAGTTATTCAGGTGACCAGGGTGTAAACTGCCTCCGTTGTTATATTATAACTATATAATTATAACCCCTATTATACCACAGTGGGATTTAGCCTGGCTGCCCTATTCCACTGAGGCGAATCAAACCAGTTTCAACCCAGATCACAGATCATGCCCAGCTCCTCTCACTGCCCCCCTCTCCCCTCACAACAGAGAGCCGAACACAGAGCCAGGAGAGAGAGAGAGAGAGAGAGAGAGAGAGAGAGAGAGAGAAGGAGGGGAAAGGAGAGAGAGGGAAGAGAGGGAGAGAAAGAGAGAAAACACAAGCTGATAGAGGATGAGTGTATAAGGCCTCCACAGAGTCACATTGCTGCAAACTGGGCAGCACAGCACAGCAGCTGGGGCCAAACGATGGAGGTCAGACAATGCAGAACTCAGTGAGCTCTGAGAAGCCTATTCATTAGGACATTCTATGAAATGTAGCTTCAATTGTGAAGCCGTAACAAAAGCAACTCAATAAACCAAACGGAATTACATAACACTCGATGACCAAGCACAGGGGAGAGAAAGGAGATCGTTTTGTGGACGGTTTCCAGACAAACGCAATGTCTCCAGTGGTCAATAGAGAACGTGCCTTTTTCACAGTTAGCAGTTGGTACTTTCCTGATGTATTACACAAACAAATTCACAACAACAGACTATTTCAACAGCTTATTTCTAAGAGTCAATGTGCACCATGGAGTAGATACAAAAGGAGAGAACGCATGCTTTTCAAAAAGGGTTATGCAGTAAGCAATATTACCTGTATGTCACATCCTAACCTTAGCGCATTGTATAGTTAGCCTTGGTAGTGCGTGTCTGAGTGGGGAACATGGGTTGAAGAAGCTTGTGTTGTGGCCCTTGTGGCCTATCTAATGCCTAATGATGTGTGAGCCGGTCTGTGCTGTTGTGACCATCCCTGTCAGCTCAGCTGCTCTGAGGGAATGAGCAGTTGTCTTCCAGAGACAGATGGGAGGAAAGATGGTAGAAGTCACAACTATGCACACACGCTTGAGCTATGGACCCAGCCTAAATTCTTCACCACATTCTACAAGTAGGGCCATTAACAGCTAACTTCAGCAGCATTTCTGTTGCGGTTTCCAGCAGAAGACCTGGGAGAGTTGATTGTTGGTACAGCATTGCACAGTGCCAGTTAGCTAATGACCTACACTCATCTGCGGTCCTTTATGCATGGCAGTGTATGCATCTGATCTGCTCCCTGCTCGTTTTATGCCTGCTATGCTACATGTTTTTGGTGTGAGCCATCCTATTGCCTTTTGAGGCACCAGCCATTGAGAGGAACCAATAAAGTTTTGTGTGGTGTTCCCTGAGGTGAACTTAAAGAGGAGGAGGGAGAGGTAGGAGAGGAGGAGGAGGGAGAGGGAGGAAAAGGAGGAGGAGGGAGAGGGAGGAAAAGGAGGAGGAGAAGAAGTAAGAGGAGTGATTTCCTACTGGTCACAGATGTCCTCACACTGCGACTCACATGCGATGACAGTGTGACCAGGGCTCAGGTCAAAGATTTGCACTATATAGGGAACAGGGTGCCATTTGGGACGCATTTCTAGTCTCTGATCAGAGTATAGGCAGCAGCTTTCTTACATTGATACTAAAAAGCCTGGCTCACATCCTCTCACGTTACCTTTCATTTCACTATGTTTTTGTAGATGCAGACTGGCATTTCTATAAAGGACTGGAAGGTTTCTCTGTTAGGCAGATAGTATTTTAGCCAAGTATCTCTACTGCTGTCAATGTTGCAATCCTCCTCAGTCACGACATTGGGATTTATCCTGGTCTGTGTCCACATCAAGGATACATCCCAAATGGAACCCTAGTCCTTATATAGTGCAATACTTTTCAAAAGGGTCCTATGTGCAATGTAGGGAATAGGGTGCCATTGGGATGCAGTCAAGGTCTATTCTAATGCAGGATCAAATACCTGTCCAAGCACTCCACTGCTCTTCACAATGAAACACCCACAGACACATCTTCCATATTTATGTCTCAATTGAATTATGTGACATTGGGCCAGTTACCCCTCACCCACCTTATTACAAGACCCTGCACATTGTAAATATGGTACTGGAACTGACTTTAAAAAAATATTTCTTGCATATGCTATGCTTAATTACTTACTTTATTGTGTATTTCATATTTCTTATTGTTTTTCTTCTTCAAATAATACATTGTTATTGATTGTTGCATCGTTGGGTTTTGAGCTTGCAAGAAAGGCATTTCCCTGTACTTGTGCATGTGATATTAAAACTTGAAACTTGAGACCAGCTGGGTTTAAATAGTATCCCAAATAGTTTTATTGGTCTCTTTCAGTCAAAAGGATCCGTTGACTAGACAATCCATGTCAGATAAAGGGCATGGGGCTAAACAGGGTCAACTTCCGTGCTAGTTCCTGCCCGAGCAATGATAATAAACTGCTCAACATGGGCCACGTCTACAATGGCCCCCTTTTCCCTATATAGTGCACTAGAGCCCTATGGGCCCTGGTCAAAGGTATTGCACTATATAATGACTAGGGTTCCATTTGGGATGTATCCTTGATGTGGACACAGACCAGGAGAAATCCCAATGTCATGACTGAGGAGGACTACAACATTGACAACAGTAGAGATGCTTGGCTAAAACACTATCTGCCTAACAGAGAAACCTTCCAGTGCTCACAATAAAAACACCAGTCTGCATCTGCAAAATACTGACACCAGCTAAACATAGTGAAATAAGAAGATAATGTGAGAGGATGTGAGCCAGGCTTTTAGTATCTCTGTAACAAAGCTGCTGCCAATACTCCCATCAGAGACTAGTACTGGGTCTCAAATGGCACCCTATTCCCAGAGCCCTGGTCAACAGTAGTGCACTATGTAGGCAATAGGATGCCATTTGGGATGCAGGCAATGTCAATTCTAATGCGGGATCAAAGATCGGTCCCAGCACCCCACTGCTCATCACTATGAAACACCCACAGACACGTCTTCCATATTCATATCTTCATTGAATTATATGACACGGGGCCAGTCCCCCCTCACCCACCTTATTACCAGAACAGCTGGGTTCAAATAGTATCTGTTCTCTTTCAAATCCCTCTTTGAGTGTCTGCCTGAGGTTCAAGATGGGTGCAGTTTGCCCTTTTGGGACTATTTAATTTGTTCCATTGAGCCAGAAAAGCTTAATTAAGTGCAGCTTAAGCATTTGAAAGAAAACATCTTTAATTATTTGTTACTTTTATTTCTTATTCTTATTTTTTTCAGGTATTTTAAATGATTTGTATTTTTTAAACTGCCTTGTTGGTTAGGGCTTGTAAGTAAGCATTTCACTGTAAGGTGAAATGTTGTATTTGGGGCATGTGACAAATAAAATGTAATTTAATTTGATATGAAATCCTATTTGGACCCAACTACCTGAGGGGAATGACTGAGAAAGCTCTGCAGGTGTTACTACAGAGGGACAGTTGATATATGACAGACCATTGAGACATACAGCAGGTAATAGACCCCTAAAGGTAACCCTGTCCCAGACAATGTTTACAGCAGGGTGAGGACTCTCCCTTGGGCATACTCATGTCAAGCTCGGTAGAACACTAGGCTAAAGAGCAGGCCTGAGTCGACCTAACAAGGCCTGTCAAGCCATTCACAGACCACCACACATACAAGAAAAAGACCCCAGATGCATCCCAAATAGAAGCGATATCCCTTTATAGTGCACTACTTTTGACCAGAGCCCTATGGGGAATAGGGCGTCATTTGGGATGCATCCTGTCTCTCTCACCAGCTGCAAACCAAGCATATGATATGGGATAGCAGCTAGCTAGCATACCAGAGGAACAGCCTGAATTCCTGTATTCTAGAAGTCAACAAGACAGCTGTACAATGTCAATGGAACTATGAATTATGAAAACCAACAGATAACAGTTTTGTCAGCTTCTTCCAGTCAATAGAATCGTTTGACTTGACACTCCATGTCAGACAAAGTGTATGGGGCGAAACAGGGTCAACTTCCATGCTAGTTCCTGCCCAAGCAATGAAAATAAAGTGTCCCAAATGGTACCCTTTTCCCTATGTAGTGCACTGCTTTTAACCAGGGCCCATGTAGTGGTCCTGTAGTGGTCCTCCCATTAGGTCCTGGTCAAAAGAGGTGCACTATAAAGGTAATAGGGTGCCATTTGGGATGCAGCCATAAAGAAGAGGAAAGACAGCTAGCTAGCAGGAGAGTGTGTGTTCAGTCCAAACACCTGCAGGGCTGTGAGTCTGTTAAAACCCTGCTGGTTCCTGTTTACAAGCTTTGGAGTCACAGCTTGCTCCCACAGGAACAACCATGGAGGGCTTTCAATAGTCTACACACACACACACACACACACACACATAGGTGGCAATAGCCGGCTTTTGGACAGTAATGGGTTTTTTAAAGCCAAATAAAGTCAAATAGGTTAATTTGCATAATTTAGAAATAGCCATGGGATGGTTTTTGAATACTGTCAATACCGTTGAAACTATTTCCTTGAAGATTTGTTTTTTAATAAATGGGAATATTTGTAGCTTCATTTAAGTCAATACCTGCAGTCAACTTGTGCAATGAGTTAGGAGATAAAGAAGATTGCGTTCTTCATTTCACCTGTCACATCATTTTTCATTATGAAGCTTACCAGTACTAGTTCCCAGTCACGTAGTGTTTATTTACAAGCATACAACAACAAGAGCCCGGAGCCTTGTGACTGTTGGCCAGCCAGGTGATCCAGGTGATCTAGTCACAGTATGGAATTGACAACTAAATGTTTGCCAGCTAGATATCTTATAACTATTAAGTTAACTGTTTGAAAATGTGTGAAATGCTCTGCAGTTGTACATTTTGTTTAGCTTCTTCCAAAATCATGTTTCGCTTGGTAACAGCAGAGAATCCCCTCCTGAATCAAGAACCTTGCTGTCTAATATTTGTTTTGTGTGAGTGTAGCAAGCTGTGTGTAGCATTTTAGAGTTACTTGTATAACTTTATGAGCTGGGATGTCTGTCCTGCAAATATGAGCGGAAATCTGTCAGACAGCATGAGAGCTGCTGCTACAGCTTCTCAAACAGCTCATTGGTTGCTTCTGGAGTTAAACATGCTTTTATAAGCCCAATCATTGCGTAACAATTATAAATGAGATTGCGTGTTAACAACAGTTTTGATGGACACAAAAAAAAGCTACCATTTTTATTTCTCAACTGGTAATTGAAGTGCACTTCCCATTCGCCATTCAAGGGCATACAGTCGTGGCCAAAAGTTTTGAGAAGGACACAAATATTCATTTTCACAAAGTCTGCTGCCTCAGTTTGTATGATGGCAATTTGCATATAGTCCAGAATGTTATGAAGAGTGATAAGATGAATTGCAATTAATTGCAAAGTCCCTCTTTGCCATGCAAATGAACTGAATCCCCCAAAAACATTTCCACTGCATTTCAGCCCTGCCACAAAAGGACCAGCTGACATCCTGTCAGGGATTCTCTCGTTAACACAGGTGTGAGTGTTGACGAGGTCAAGGCTGGAGATCCCCCCCCCAGAGATTGCACCTAAATCAACCATTTATTGGATCATCAAGAACTTCAAGGAGAGTGGTTCAATCGTTGTGAAGAAGGCTTCAGGGCACCCAAGAAAGTCCAGCAAAAGGAACAGTTTGGTGACGAACAATGCCCTTTCCAGCATGATGGAGCACCTTGTCATAAGGCAAAA
This sequence comes from Oncorhynchus tshawytscha, assembly GCF_018296145.1. Classification (NCBI taxonomy): domain Eukaryota; kingdom Metazoa; phylum Chordata; class Actinopteri; order Salmoniformes; family Salmonidae; genus Oncorhynchus; species Oncorhynchus tshawytscha. The sequence goes on along the minus strand of NC_056431.1, from coordinate 15,180,600 downwards.
GTGATAACTAAGTGGCTCAGGGAACAAAACATCGATATTTTGGGTCCATGGCCAGGAAACTCCCCAGACCTTAATCCCATTGAGAACTTGTGGTCAATCCTCAAGAGGTGGGTGGACAAACAAAAACCCACAAATTCTGACAAACTCCAAGCATTGATTATGCAAGAATGGGCTGCCATCAGTCAGGATGTGGCCCAGAAGTTAATTGACAGCATGCCAGGGTGGATTGCAGAGGTCTTGAAAAAGAAGGGTCAACACTGCAAATATTGACTCTATGCATCAACTTCATGTAATTGTCAATAAAAGCCATTGACACTTATGAAATGCTTGTAATTATACTTCACTATTCCATAGTAACATCTGACAAAAATATCTAAAGACACTGAAGCAGCACACTTTGTGGAAATTAATATTTGTGTCATTCTCAAAACCTTTGGCCACGACTGTATAAGCAATGGTAGGCAGGCTTCAGTGCATCACACACCACTTTGCAATGAGCTGGAGGCAGTAGCTGGTGCATTTTGAAAATATAAACTTTTGAAACCTGAACGTTTTACTTCCTATTATGAGGCATGTCTTACATTGCTTCAAAGTAAGATCCGACCATAGAAACGTGGAGGCAATTCTTTTATAAAGACTTATGCCGTGGAACCAGTAGTCTATTTCTCTCATGTTCGATTGGTTTTCAAATCAGCTTTATTTCATTGTCTAGCAGTTGAATTAAAATGCTGCCGGTCAAATATCCGGCACCACATTTTCCTAACGAAAACCCTGACACACACATACAGAAAACAACACGCAGCTTCTATCATAAAACAATAACGCCTGTTACTGCCAAATCGTGTTATTTACTAGTACATTCCGAAAGAGTCTTGTTATAGAGGCATCTTCTTTCACAGATGAGTATGACATCTTGTGTTACTGTGTGTGTGTTCTGGTAGGTAGCCTAGTGGTTAGAGTGTTGTGCTAGCAACCGAAAGGTTGCTAGATCAAATCCCCAAGCTGGTAAAAACCAGTCTTTCTGCCCCTGAACAAGGCAGTTAACCCACTGTTCCTAGGCTGCCATTGTAAATAAGATTCTGTATGTCCCTACGTGTGTGTTGCACATCCAGTGGTGCATAGACCTGTGTTAGTGTTTAGGTGCTCATGACAGACCTGGGCCCTCTCCATCTCTACCACTGAATAGGTCTTGACTTGACAAACAAACTGCCAGTCCTCTGAACACACAGACATGACACCAGAGTACATCTCATATGTTTTCCTCTGGATGGAGGGTCACATCCTGTGTCCCAACACTGTTGTTGTAGAGCTGGAAAGTCAAACAGTCCTTTTGTAAACAGAAGCCTTCCAACAACAGCCTCTATCTGGTGGTATATCAGATGGCCACAGCATAACAACAAATATGGAAAATAGCCAGCTAGAGCCACACTATTAGCCATCTGTATGCACTAGTGAGCCTCCTCTTGACTGAGAGTGTGGACATATTTAAAGCACCACAAAATTAGTAAAAGATTGCACAGCTATTTAGATCATTGCCAATTGGATTTTCTTACTCGGTTCTGCTGCAGATCCTATCCCAAGGACTAATCTGCCAGCTGTTTATTTTGGTCGAGCTGAGAGCTCTCCACTATCTTTTACATTGCAAAACAGGCCATGCAGTGGGACAGAAGCTGTTGTTCCTAATTTTGGATGTTCTGCTGCTCTTATTTGGCTAATTGTAGGTCTTTTGGAGTTAGGTTTCCATTCAAACACAGCGCATAACCACATCTGAATGTGTACTCTGACTCCACCCCATCTTTGAATGGAAATAAGACTACGGCACCACGGCCTGGAAAAAGCCTCTCCTTCCCAGTCACAGTGCTAGACAGCCAAGCATTTAACATTGAATTAAGAAGCTAAATGCAGTGTAAGGGCAGATCGTGCCCCCTTCTTTCCCCAGCATTTACTAACAAATTCAAACTGTCCTCTTCAATATGGCTGCCTGTCACCAACATCCGGGTAACCAGGGCAAAGAGATCTCAAGGATACACGTCATGTGAATAATGTGTTTATGTGAGACAGAAAGAATCACTGTCCACATGACCATTCTATAACTGTGTTAAAACCGGGTCAAAAGTAGTGCACTATATAGTGAATAGGGTGCCATTTCAGATGCAGCCCAGCGCCTGGTTCCTGCAGTCCGTGGTCCCTCCTTCCCAGTCCAGCAGGTGTCAGTGCATACTGCCCACAGTGAGGGCACAGGCACACCAGGGAGGGAGGGAACCAGCCCCAAATCCTCCATCCGGTCTCCACTGCCCCCAGGGGGGAGAAAGGAAAATAGGGGACAGCTTAGATGAGAGGTCACCTTCCGTTGATTCTTAATGTTATTATAGGTAGTGAACTAATGTTACAACACTCTCAGTGATATGGCAAAGGTCTGCAATTCCAATTCATATTCATTATACTGGTGTTTTCACTTCCTGACTTACTTGGCTTAAACCACCATGGCTCTCCACGTGGCTTGAATAAAGGGGGTTTATTCATTAGACCTACACCTAACATTCCACACACTGTCATTTCTTTATAACAGAGACGATCACCAGCAGAAAGGCACACTCACATCCTCACTACTAGGGCCTTAATGCTACTGGAGGGAACGGACAGGGAAAAGGGGCACACCTGCCAGTCTGTCTGTTTAGAGAGACTAGAGAAGAGCTGACACAATCCAAGGCTTACAGTAGAGGAGCAAGTATTCATAGGGCCAAAAAACTATTTCAATGGGGATTCTACATTGAGCATGCTTTTCAGTCAAGGAAACTTGACTCGTCCAGGAAACCAGCCCATAGAATCTAGCCGAAAACACCCCGAGTAGCATATTCATTTTTATATATATATATATATATTTTTTTTAATTAAAATTTTTAAACTAGGCAAGTCAGTTAAGAACAAATTCGTATTTACAATGATGGCCTACCAGCAGCATACCACCCTGCTTACCATTGCTGGCTTGCATCTGAAGCTAAGCAGGGTTGGTCCTGGTCAGTTCCTGGATGGGAGACCAGATGCTGCTGGAAGTGGTGTTGGAGGGCTAGTAGCAGGCACTCTGATCTAAAGATAAATAAATATCCCAATTCCCCAGGGCAGTGATTGGGGACACTGCCCTGTGTAGGGTGCCGTCTTTCGGACGGGACGTTAAACGGGTGTCCTGACTCTCTGAGGTCATTAAAGATCCCATGGCACTTATCGTAAGATTAGCGGTGTTAACCCCGGTGTCCTGGCTAAATTCCCAATCTGGCCCTCAAATCATCACGATCACCTAATAATCCCCAGTTTACAATTGGCTCATTCATCCCCCTCCTGTAACTATTCCCCAGGTTGTTGCTGCAAATGAGAACGTGTTCTCAGTCAACTTACCTGGTAAAATATTGGGGAAAAAGGCAAAAGGCCTGTGATTAAAAATATAGGACCAAATACACGACAAGACAGACAACACTACATAGCATGGCAGCAACACATGACAACACAGCATGGTAGCAACAACATGGTAGCAACACAACATGGCTGCAGCACAACATGGTAGCGGCACAAAACATGGTACAAACATTATTGGGCACAGACAACAGCACAAAAGGCAAGAAGGCAGAGACAACAATGCATCACGCGAAGCAGCCACAACTGTCAGTAAGAATGTCCATAACTGAATCTTGGAATGAAGAGATGTAGATAAAACTGTCCAGTTTGAGTGTTCTTTGCAGCTCGTTTCACTCGCTAGCTGCAGCGAACTGAAAAGATGAGCAACCCAGGGATGTGTGTGCTTTGGGGACCGTTAACAGAATGTGACTGTCAGAACGGGAGTTGTATGTGGATATGTGGAGGATGAAGGCTGCAGTAGGCATCTCAAATAGGGGGAGTGAGGCCTAAAAGGGTTTTATAAATAAGCATCAACCAGTGGGTCTTATGACAGTATACAGATATTACCAGTTTACAGAGGAATATAGAGTGCAGTGATCTGTCCTATAAGGAGCATTGGTGTCAAATCTGATAGCCGAATAGTAAAGAACATCTTCCCGCTCGTGAGCTCCCTTACCTGCCGATCTAGAAATTACATCTCCGTGATCTAGCATGGGTAGGTTGGTCATCTCAATCAGGGTTAGTTTGGCAGCTGGGGTGAAAGAGGAGCGAGTACGATAGAGGAAAACAAGTCTAGATTTAACCTTAGCCTGCAGCTTTGATATGTGCTGAGAGAAGGACAGTGTACCATCTAGCCATACTCCCAAGTACTTTTATGAGGTGACTACCTCAAGCTCTAAACCCTGAGAGGTAGTAATCACACTGGTGGGGAGAGGGGCATTCTTCTTACCAAACCTATGACCTTTGTTTTGGAGGTGTTCAGAACAAGGTTAAGGGCAGAGAAAGCTTGTTGGACACTAAGAAAGCTTTGTTGTAGAGCATTGAACACAAAATCCTGGGAGGGGCCAGATGAGTATAAGACTGTATCGTCTGCATATAAATGGATGAGAGAGCTTCCTACTGCCTGAACTGTTGTTGATGTAAATTGAGAAGAACGTGGGGCCTAGGATCGAGCCTTGGGGTACTCCCTTGGTGACAGGCAGTGGCTGATACAGCAGATGTTCTGACTTTATACACTGCACTCTTTGAGAGAGGTAGTTAGCAACCCAGGCCAAAGACCCCTCAGAGACATCAATAATCCTTAGCCGGCTCACAAGAATGGAATGGTCCTTATCAAAAGCTTTGGCCGTCAATAAAAATAGTAGCACAACATTCCTTTGAATCAAGGGCAATGGTAACATAATTTATGACCTTAAGGTTGCAGTGACACATCCATATCCTGAGCGGAAACCAGATTGCATACCAGAGAGAATACTATAGACATCAAAAAAGCCAGTCAGTTGATTTTTGACAAGTTTTTCCAACGCTTTTGATAAACAGGGCAAAAGAGAAATAGGCCTATAACAGTTAGGATCAGCTTGATCAGCCAATGTTCTACCTACCAACCTTTTTTCTGTAGTCATCACTGTGTTAGAGACACATACATACAACAGCCTCTTGAAATATTAAACATTTTACTGCCAGTGCACTTTTTCTCAACAGAAATGTCCATCATACTTCATTCCTTTTCACTCAGGCCTGGCAACGTGGCAGAGATCTGAAACAATCTATACATTTTTTTGACAACATAATGGTGCAGGCCTGTGTGTATCTCCTGTTTGGAAGAGTCATTACAATTATCTTACAGATCTGTCAGTTACAAATTAAACCATGGCAGTAAATATTCTTACAATCTGTTGAGTCAGGCACCCACTTCTTCGCCCTCAGATTCAGGCAGAAGGGCGTTTAAGGTCTGAGTACGTTATCTGTGCCAAAATCAAAACTCCCTCCAAGCCTCTTTATACAGACTAGTTCTGCTTCATGGGTTGTGGTGTCCAGACCAGAGCCTTGTGTCGTAGCTAGCTGCCGGGATGCCTTTGGATTACCTTAGCCAAGATAATGGTAATAGTGATGGCATGGTACTGGAGCAGGTCCAAGTCGACACAGTCAGAGATTATGACCTCCTCAGAGGAGCTGAGCTCTTTCTGTTCAGTTATGCTGTCCTGCCCTTTGGACAGGCTCAGTCTACAGCTATCGCTCCCCAAGAGGGACGAACAAGCCACATCACACCAAATCCCCACAGCACGGTGAGATAAATAAAGCATAACAACTCTAACCCCCCGCCCCAAACCCACCCCACCCCACCCCAAAACAACATAGCCTAAGTAACACATCTACGACAATGAACAACACCATTGCCCTCATCATGTCTGCAGCAATTAATTTAAAATGTTTAGAAAATAATCCAAAATAGTTTCTTAGTCATTCAACACATGACCACCCGCTTTGCTTTCAGCTCGGTGACCTAATTTGCCACTAGAGGATGAAATGAAAGGACCCATTATCTACAGGGATCTCTGAAAGGAGAGGAGAGCAATGGAGGACAAACAGTATCAAGTGTCAGGATGAAAGAAAAACTCCCAACACCCAAGGAGAACATGAAGACTGACCAGACCAATCCATGTTTCAAACTAAATGACATAGGTCATGTTCAGTAGGGCATACTGTAGCAAAACATTATGAAATGGAAAACTAAAATAAGTGTTTCTTATTGGATAAGTGCAGGTAGTTGTTCCCCTGCTTCCCTCCGTTTTAAAAAATGTTATCCCTACTGGAAAGTGACACAATCATATTAGCCTCATGATAACTGAGCTAATCCCATTCTGATGAGCACAGTCATAATCAGCCAGTTGTAAAAAATGACTGGTACAAGGGCAGCAAGTGCAACTTAAACAGATGAATCATAGACAAATACATTACAATATCAGAAATAAATAGCTATTTGAGAATGTCCTGATTCAGCACCGACTGACTCCATAAATAGGCCAATGTTTGGTGAGAAAAGAAGAGAGACTCACTAACCATGAAACTATTAGGGATGAGAATATCATTCCACAAGGTAGCTACTTACAGAGTCCTGTGGAGAGAATCTGCATGGCCATGTCTCTTTCCTTCTCACACCATTCAGCTCATGAACATGTCAGGTAGCAGCAGAGAGGAACGGCTCTCACTAGAATAGCTTGAGCTCCATGGACCAGGGCATCAGTGAGGAAGGATGGTGCTTGCTATCTGCTATCTTCTGTGTTCTCCCCAGTGCTCTGTTTGAGAATGTCAACAGGCCCCTGTGCTAAGAGTTTTAGAATAGAACCAGCCAAGCTCCATCCAGCTCCCTTTACATTACAGTCAGTGAATCACCACCACCCAACCCAATCTCTGGACCTTTAGAGCTAGCTCTGCCTCCTTATTGGTTGGTGTAGGGGAGGAGGGCCCTTCCAGAGGCTGATGATGTGAGTGTGATGGACTAGAACCTCTTTCACACATGCATCAGTGCTCTCTAGCAACAGAACCGGCAGTGCTCTCTCTGAGGTTGTCTCCCGTCCTCTGAGGTGTGTGTGTGTGTATGTGTGTGTGTGCATGAATGAGTGTGTGTGTGTGAGGGGAGCTGCGTCTCCCCCTTGAGGGCACTGCCTGCCGTCAGGCTGTGTTTTGTCATTCTCTAGGCAGGCTAGGCTGAGTGCTGCTGCCTGTGAACTGACTGACTCTGGGAGGGACATTGGGGCCATGGACACAGCAGCAGAGATCTGGACAGGTGGGTACATTACCTCTCTCTCTCTCTCTCTCTCTCTCTCTCTCTCAATTCAATTCAATTCAATTCAATTTAAGGGCTTTATTGGCATGGGAAACATGTGTTAACATTGCCAAAGCAAGTGAGGTAGATAATATATAAAGTGAAATAAACAATAAAAATTAACAGTAGACATCACACATACAGAAGTATCAAAACAATAAAGACATTACAAATGTCATATTATATATATATATATATACAGTGTTTTAACAATGTACAAATGGTAAAGGACACAAGATAAAATAAATAAGCATAGATATGGGTTTTTGTTAATTCTTTCCAATGTGTCAAGTAGTTATCTTTTTGTTTTCTCATGATTTGGTTGGGTCTAATTGTGCTGCTGTCCTGGGACTCTGTAGGGTGTGTTTGTGAACAGAGCCCCAGGACCAGCTTGCTTAGGGGACTTCTCCAGGTTCATCTCTCTGTAGGTGATGGCTTTGTTGTGGAAGGTTTGGGAATCGCTTCCTTTTAGGTGGTTATAGAATTTAACAGCTCTTTTCTGGATTTTGATAATTAGTGGGTATCGGCCTAATTCTGCTCTGCATGCATTATTTGGTGTTCTACGTTGTACACGGAGGATATTTTTGCAGAATTCTGCGTGCAGAGTCTCAATTTGGTGTTTGTCCCATTTTGTGAAGTCTTGGTTGGTGAGCGGACCCCAGACCTCACAACCATAAAGGGCAATGGGCTCTATGACTGATTCAAGTATTTTTAGCCAGATCCTAATTGGAATGTTGAAATTTATGTTCCTTTTGATGGCATGGAATGCCCTTCTTGCCTTGTCTCTCAGATCGTTCACAGCTTTGTGGAAGTTACCTGTGGCGCTGATGTTTAGGCCAAGGTATGTATAGTTTTTGTGTGCTCTAGGGCAATCGTGTCTAGATGGAATTTGTATTTGTGGTCCTGGTGACTGGACCTTTTTGGAACACCATTATTTTGGTCTTACTGAGATTTACTGTCAGGGCCCAGGTCTGGCAGAATCTGTGCATAAGATCTAGGTGCTGCTGTAGGCCCTCCTTGGTTGGTGACAGAAGTACCAGATCATCAGCAAACAGCAGACATTTGACTTCGGATTCTAGTAGGGTGAGGCCGGGTGCTGCAGACTTCTCTAGTGCCCGCGCCAGTTCGTTGATATATATGTTGAAGAGGGTGGGGCTTAAGCTGCATCCCTGTCTAACCCCACGACCCTGTGTGAAGAAATTTGTGTGTTTTTTGCCAATTTTAACCGCACACTTGTTGTTTGTGTACATGGATTTTATGATGTCGTATGTTTTACCCCCAACACCACTTTCCATCAGTTTGTATAGCAGACCCTCATGCCAAATTGAGTCGAAGGCTTTTTTGAAATCAACAAAGCATGAGAAGACTTTGCCTTTGTTTTGGTTTGTTTGGTTGTCAATTAGGGTGTGCAGGGTGAATACATGGTCTGTTGTACGGTAATTTGGTAAAAAGCCAATTTGACATTTGCTCAGTACATTGTTTTCATTGAGGAAATGTACGAGTCTGCTGTTAATGATAATGCAGAGGATTTTCCCAAGGTTACTGTTGACGCATATTCCACGGTAGTTATTGGGGTCAAATTTGTCTCCACTTTTGTGGATTGGGGTGATCAGTCCTTGGTTCCAAATATTGGGGAAGATGCCAGAGCTAAGGATGATGTTAAAGAGTTTTAGTATAGCCAATTGGAATTTGTTGTCTGTATATTTGATCATTTCATTGAGGATACCATCAACACCACAGGCCTTTTTTGGGTTGGAGGGTTTTTATTTTGTCCTGTAACTCATTCAATGTAATTGGAGAATCCAGTGGGTTCTGGTCGTCTTTAATAGTTGATTCTAAGATCTGTATTTGATCATGTATATGTTTTTGCTCTTTATTCTTTGTTATAGAGCCAAAAAGATTGGAGAAGTGGTTTACCCATACATCTCCATTTTGGATAGATAATTCTTCGTGTTGTTGTTTGTTTAGTGTTTTCCAATTTTCCCAGAAGTGGTTAGAGTCTATGGATTCTTCAATTACATTGAGCTGATTTCTGACATGCTGTTCCTTCTTTTTCCGTAGTGTATTTCTGTATTGTTTTAGTGATTCACCATAGTGAAGGCGTAGACTCAGGTTTTCCGGGTCTCTATGTTTTTGGTTGGACAGGTTTCTCAATTTCTTTCTTAGATTTTTGCATTCTTCATCAAACCATTTGTCATTGTTGTTAATTTTCTTCGGTTTTCTATTTGAGATTTTTAGATTTATAGGGAGGCTGAGAGGTCAAATATACTGTTAAGATTTTCTACTGCTAAGTTTACACCTTCACTATTACAGTGGAACGTTTTACCCAGGAAATTGTCTAAAGGGGATTGAATTTGTTGTTGCCTAATTGTTTTTTGGTAGGTTTCCAAACTGCATTCCTTCCATCTATAGCATTTCTTAATGTTACTCAGTTCCTTTGGCTTTGATGCCTCATGATTGGGTATTGCTCTGTTTAAGTAGACTGTGATTTTGCTGTGGTCTGATAGGGGTGTCAGTGGGCTGACTGTGAACGCTCTGAGAGACTCTGGGTTGAGGTCAGTGATAAAGTAGTCTACAGTACTACTGCCAAGAGATGAGCTATAGGTGTACCTACCATAGGAGTCCCCTCGAAGCCTACCATTGACTATGTACATACCCAGCGTGCGACATACCCAGCGTGCGACATACCCAGCGTGCGACATACCCAGCGTGCGACATACCCAGCGTGCGACATACCCAGCGTGCTTGGAGAGGAGGGGTGGAAAACCCCAGCGACATACCCAGCGTGCGACATACCCAGCGTGCGACATACCCAGCGTGCGACATACCCAGCGTGCGACATACCCAGCGTGCGACATACCCAGCGTGCGACATACCCAGCGTGCGACATACCCAGCGTGCGACATACCCAGCGTGCGACATACCCAGCGTGCGACATACCCAGCGTGCGACATACCCAGCGTCTCTCTCTCTCTCTCTCTCTCTCTCTCTCTCTCTCTCTCTCTCTCTCTCTCTCGACTACAAAGTACTGTGAAAGGTGTGTTATGTTGTAACTTGTAACAACTGCAAACCAGTACATTAACTTCAGCTAGATCCAGCTTTCCTGGAACAATGTTCCTTTTGGCAGCTTACCACATTAACTCATCTGCAGTAATCCATTCATGCTGACCACATTGCACTAAAGAGTCGAATCCACAGGTAACAAGCTAATCCAAAGGAAGTGGTAACCTAGTAACATGGATGTGTTTTTAGTAAACTAATAATACACAGGTTGAGGTTGCTGTGCCTGGAATGAGGTGTGATGATGAGATGCCTTTCCTGACACCCAGGGTTAGCCTGGTGAAACCAGACTGAAACAGTGGATAATCCATTGTTCAGTCTGGTTGAACCAGGCTAACACAGAGAAAGTGAGAAAATGAGCAGAGGCTCAGTGGCAGGGTGTATTAATAGGCGACCTGGATCACTACCATGCTGCCTCTCTGTCGCCCTGCCAGGACGCTGAGTCTCTGAGTCTGATCTGAGACCAGTCAGTGTTTGTCTTCATCAATTCATCAGACCAGGACTACAGGCCTGTGTTTTCTGTGTATGAAAATACTTTTGGTTTCTTGCAAGTCATTTGATTACTTATATATTATCATATTTAAGGCTCAGTGGAGTCAAAATACTAGATTTTCCTGTGTTTTATATTCCACACTATGAGGTTGGAATAATACTGTGAAATGTAAAAATATATAACAATGTCATTTTATTGTAATAGCTATTTGAAAAGACCGCGGGAGTTATGGCATGCCTGGTGACATCACCAGGCGGTCAGTTAGCTAATAGACTGCTGCGTCGAGGCTGCCTATTCCTTTATGACATTAGGTGATGCCTAATGCTGTCCGTAATATGTATGTGAGCTTTCTAAATCCATTAGCTTGATGACAAGGTTGTGGTTGTGCTTTCACTGTCAGTTTTGATTTGCAGTTTCGCTGCTGTAGGTAGGGGTAGCAGAATGCTGTAACAGGCTCTGCTAGCTGGAGCTGACTGGGTCTTTCTCAATATTTGCCACATGGGCTTTTATTCTCATTCTAATTCTGCAGATTAAACTCAGAACTATCCTTCGTCCTGTTCGAACCACAATGTGGTTCGTCCTCCCGTTGGATCTCTCTGTCTGAATAACAATAACCATGGCCTCCCGAGTGGTGCAGTGGTCTAAGGCACTGCATCTCAGTGCTATCTGTGCCACTAGAGATTCTGGTTTGAGTCCAGGCTCTGTCGCATCCGGCCGTGACCGGGAGACCCATGGGTCGGCGCACAATTCGTCCGGGTTAGGGGAGGGTTTGGCCGGCAAGGATGTCCTTGTTTCATTGTGCACTAGTGACTCCTGTGGTGGGCCAGGTGCAGTGCACACTGACACAGTTGCCAGGTGCACAGTGTTTCCTCTGACACGTTGGGTTGTGTTTCAGAGGATGCACGGCTCTTGACATTTGCCTCTCCCGAGTCTGTATGGGAGTTGCAGCGATGAGAGAAGACTGTAACTACCAATTGGATACCATGAAATTGGAGAGAAAAAACAGGGTTAAATAATAATAATAACCATGGACAGGGCTGCTAGGGTTGGCTCAAACAGTCTGACAGATCCTAATTCCCACCGGCCTCCCATGCCTTGGTCTGTTTTAACCAGAGAAGGAAGTGGTTTCTGGAGCTCATTTGATATTCTGTTATACTCTGCTCCACAGAGAGAGGCCAGGGTAGGGAGGAACTAAGGGAGGGGAGGGGTGGGGAGTTGGGGGGAGGTGGTGACACGTCAGCTTTCATTACTGCTCATGAATTACTTCCATGTCCCTTGCGTATGAAGACGCACGGAGGCAATTAAGGATTGGGAAGGGAGAGACTCAAGCAAGCAACTGCTCACAGGCAGCAGCCCGGAAGCAGAAGGGGAGAGGAGGAAAGTGGAGGCATGTTAACTTAACAATTAGCATTAAGACTGGTTGAAATGGAGTAAAGAGCACTATTAGGTGGGCTGTGGGACTGGGTCTGTTGTGTTGTGCTGAAGGCAGGAGAGACAGGGGGACAGGGTAACAGGTAGACAGGGGGGGACAGGGGAGCAGGGACAGGGGAGCATCATACAGGTTGTCACACCTCCTACTCTTAGGGGCCAGGGAGTGTAGGGGCGTAGGGAATGGCAGAGTGGGGCCAGTTGGACCCCCGTGGTGTATGACATGGAGACAGCTGTGCTGGGTCATGCAGTCAGGGGAGTCAGGGAGAGTAAAGGCGAGAGCTATGAGCAGCCTCTGACAGGATCATTATGAGGTGCTGGGCTTATAATGGTACAGCTTGGATCCTCACAGCAACGGTAGAGTATCATCAACAGCATCATCTTCAGCTAAGGATGACAGCAGATGAGATTTAAACTGAGATGGATGTTAAAAGACTAAAAAAGAGGAGACAGAAACATATATATATATATAAATATATATATATATACATATATATAAATATATATACACTGCTCAAAAAAATAAAGGGAACACTTAAACAACGCAATGTAACTCCAAGTCAATCACACTTCTGTGAAATCAAACTGTCCACTTAGGAAGCAACACTGATTGACAATACATTTCAAATGCTGTTGTGCAAATGGAATAGACAACAGGTGGAAATTATAGGCAATTAGCAAGACACCCCCAATAAAGGAGTGGTTCTGCAGGTGGAGACCACAGACCACTTCTCAGTTCCTATGCTTCCTGGCTGATGTTTTGGTCACTTTTGAATGCTGGCAGTGCTTTCACTCTAGTGGTAGCATGAGACGGAGTCTACAACCCACACAAGTGGCTCAGGTAGTGCAACTCATCCAGGATGGGACATCAATGCGAGCTGTGGCAAGAAGGTTTGCTGTGTCTGTCAGCGTAGTGTCCAGAGCATGGAGGCACTACCAGGAGACAGGCCAGTACATCAGGAGCAAGAGGCCGTAGGAGGGCAACAACCCAGCAGCAAGACTGCTACCTCCTCCTTTGTGCAAGGAGGAGCACTGCCAGAGCCCTGCAAAATGACCTTCAGCAGGCCACAAATGTGCATGTGTCTGCCCAAACGGTCAGAAACAGACTCCATGAGGGTGGTATGAGGGCCTGACGTCCACAGGTGGGGGTTGTGCTTACAGCCCAACACCGTGCAGGACGTTTGGCATTTGCCAGAAAACATCAAGATTTGCAAATTCGCCACTGGCGCACTGTGCTCTTCACAGATGAAAGCAGGTTCACACTGAGCACGTGACAGACGTGACAGAATCTGGAGACGCCGTGGAGAACGTTCTGCTGCCTGGAACATCCTCCAGCATGACCGGTTTGGCGGTGGGTCAGTCATGGTGTGGGGTGGCATTTCTTTGGGGGGCCGCACAGCCCTCCATGTGCTCGCCAGAGGTAGCCTGACTGCCATTAGGTACCGAGATGAGATCCTCAAACCCCTTGTGAGACCATATGCTCGTGCGGTTGGCCCTGGGTTCCTCCTAATGCAAGACAATGCTAGACCTTATGTGGCTGGAGTGTGTCAGCAGTTCCTGCAAGAGGAAGGCATTGATGCTATGGACTGGCCAGCCCGTTCCCCAGACCTGAATCCAATTGAGCACATCTGGGACATCATGTCTCGCTCCATCCACCAACGCCACGTTGCACCACAGACTGTCCAGGAGTTGGCGGATGCTTTAGTCCAGGTCTGGGAGGAGATCCCTCAGGAGACCATCCTCCATCTCATCAGGAGCATGCCCAGACGTTGTAGGGAGGTCATACAGGCACGTGGAGGCCACACACACTACTGAACCTCATTTTGACTTGTTTTAAGGACATTACATCAAAGTTGGATTAGCCTGTAGTGTGGTTTTCCACTTTCATTTTGAGTGTGACTCCAAATCCAGACCTCCATGGGTTGATAAATTTGATTTCCATTGATCATTTTTGTGTGATTTTGTTGTCAGCACATTCAACAATGTAAAGGAAAAAGTATATAATAAGAATATTTCATTCAGATCTAGGATGTGTTATTTTAGTGTTCCCTTTATTTTTTTGAGCAGTGTATATATATATATATATATATATATATATATATATATATATATATGAGAGAGAGAGAGAGAGAGAGAGAGAGAGAGAAAGAGAGAGTATGTATATATATATATATATATATATATATATATATATATAAACAAGAGAGAGAGAGAAATTGAATATATATATATAACAATATTCAACACTTGAGACATAAACTGAGCAAGTTCCACAGACATGTGACTAACAGCAATTGAATAAAAGTAACAGTCAGTATTTGGTGTGGCCACCAGCTGCATTAAGTACTGAAGTGCATCTCCTCCTCATGGCCTACACCAGAATTGCCAGTTCTTGTTGTGAGATGTTACCCCACTCTTCCACCAAGGCACCTGCAAGTTCCCGGACATTTCTGGGGGAAATGGCCCTAACCCTCACCCCCCGATCGAACAGGTCCCAGACGTGCTCAATGGGATTGAGATCCGGGCTCTTCGCTGGCCATGGCAGAACACTGACATTCCTGTCTTGCAGGAAATCACACACAGAACGAGCAGTATGACCGGTGGCATTGTCATGTTGGAGGGTCATGTCAGGATGAGCCTGCAGGAAGGGTACCACATGAGGGAGGAGGATGTCTTCCCTGTAACGCACAGCGTTGAGATTGCCTGCAATGACAACAAGCTCAGTCCAATGATGCTGTGACACACTGCCCCAGACCATGACGGACCCTCCAAATCGATCCCGCTTCAGAGTACAGGCCTCAGTGTAACGCTCATTCCTTCGACGATAAACGCGAATACGACCATCACCGCTGGTGAGACAGAACCGCAAGTAGTCAGTGAAGATCACTTTTTGCCAGACCTGTCTGGTCCAGCAACAGTGGGTTTGTACCCATAGGCGACATTGTTGCCAGTGATGTCTGGTGTGGACCTGCCTTACAACAGGCCTACAAGCCCTCAGTCCAGCCTCTCTGTCTGAACACTCATGGAGGGATTGTGCGTTCCTGGTGTAACTTGGGCAGTTATTGTTGCCATCCTATACCTGTCCCGCAAGTGTGATGTTCGGATGTACCGATCCTGTGCAGGTGTTGCTACATGTGGTATGCCACTGTGAGGATGATCAGCTGTCCTTCCTGTCTACCTGTAGCACTGTCTTAGGCGTCTCACAGTATGGACATTGCAATTTCTTGCACTGGCCACATCTGCAGACCTCATGTCTCCTTGCAGCATGCCTAAGGCACGTTCACGCAGATGAGCAGGGACCCTGGGCATCTTTCTTCTGGTGTTTTTCAGTGTCAGTAGAAAGGCCTCTTTAGTGTCCTAAGTTTAACTGTGACCTTAATTGCATACAGTCTGTAAGCTGTTAGTGTCTTAACGACCGTTCCACAGGTGCATGTTCATGAATTGTTTATGGTTCGTTGAACAAGCATGGGAAACAGTGTTTAAACCCTTTACAATGAAGATCTGTGAAGTTATTTGGATTTTTACGAATTATCTTTGAAAGACAGGGTCCTGACAAAGGGATGTTTCTTTTTTTGCTGAGTTTATATCATTATTATACAGTGCAATATTGAACTGGTCATGTTAATGTCTTCACGACACAGGTAGCTTTATCCCATGTGTAACTCTGTTTTTTTTCGCACTGCTTTGCTTTATCTCGGCCAGGTCGCAGTTGTAAATGAGAACTTGTTCTCAACTGGCCTGGTTAAATAAAGGTGAAATAAATCAATAAAATAAGCATTACCAAGGTACCTATTGAGATGGGATGATAATCTGCTAAGGGTCTTCTATTGTGCTACTGACCAACAGGAGTCATCCTGAGTGGCGCAGCGGTCTAAGACTCTATCACATCCAGCCGTGATTGGGAGTCCCATAGGGCGGCGCACAATTGGCTCAGGTTTGGCTGGGGTAGGCTGTCATTATAAATAAGAATTTTTTCTTAACCGACTTGCCTAGTTAAATAAAAAATAACCTTCAGTGATTTGTGCTGAAAATAATTTAAATGTAATATAGCATTATAATCAGTTATTTGTTGATGCTATTTTCCATATTACAAAAGCTTTTCATTTTCTAAATGACATATTCTGTGTATTGTGGGCAAGTGTAAGCAAAAGATCTATGTGGCTTTTGCAGCATGTCTTGCTGAGTGTGGTGATATTGACAAACTGTCGTCCAGGACGTTTAGCTGGATGCAAACAGAGAACCAAGCTGTACTGCTGCTGTATAAAATCAGATATTTATGGAAATAGGGTTCTCCATCTGCTGTACATCGCTCCCTGCCGCGTAACAGAGAACAGTGAACACACTCTGGACTCATTCTGTGTGTAAACACGAGACTTAATGGTCCTCAAAGGGATTTCCTGGAATTGCTCTCAGAATAAAGATGGCAGCCAGAGATGTGTCACTGTTCTTACATTAGGGAATCCTAAAGTCCTGCTGCGCCATCTGAGAGGTATTTGGCTGTATGTACAGTTGAAGTCGGAAGATTACATACACCTTAGCCAAATACATTTCAAATGAGTTTTTCACAATTCCTGACATTTAATCCTAGTAACAATTTAACTTTTTACCAGGTAAGTTGACTGAGAACACATTCTCATTTACAGCAACAACCTGGGGAATAGTTACAGGGGAGAGGAGGAAGATTAATGAGCCAATTGTAAGCTGGGGATGATTAGGTAGCCATGATGGTTTGAGGGCCAGATTGGGAATTTAGCCAGGACACCAGGGTTAACACCCCTACTCTTAAGATAAGTGCCATTGGATCCTTAATGACATCAGAGAATCAGGAATCCTGTTTAACGTTCCATCCGAAAGACAGCACCCTACACAGAGCAGTGTCCCCAATCACAGCCCTGGGGGTTTGGAATATGTTTTAGACCTGAGGAAAGATTGCCTCCTACTGGCCCTCCAACACCACTTCCAGCAGAAGCAGTATCTGGTCTCCCATCCAGGGACAACCCTGTTTAGCTTCAGAAGCAAGTCAGCAGTGGGATGCAGGGTGGTATGCTGGTGGCAGTTAGGTCAGATAGGATCACCACTTTATTTTAAGAATGTGAAATGTCAGAATAATAGTAGAGAGAATAATTCATTTCAGCTTTTATTTCTTTCATCACATTCCCAGTGGGTCAGAAGTTTACATACACTCAATTAGTATTTGGTTGCATTGTCTTTAAATTGTTTAACTTGGTTCAAACGTTTCGGGTAGCCTTCCACAAGCTTCCCACAATAAATTTAGTGAATTTTGGCCCATTCCTCCTGACAGAGATGGTGTAACTGAGTTGGGTTTGTAGGCCTCCTTCCTTTCACACGCTTTGTGATGGCCACTCCAAAACCTTGACTTTGTTGTCCTTAAGCCATCTTGCCACAACTTTGGAAGTATGCTTGGGGTCATTGTCCATTTGGAAGACCCATTTGCGACCAAACTTGTTCTTCCTGACTGATGCCTTGAGATGTTGCTTCAATATATCCACATCATTTTCCATCCTCATGATGCCATCAATTTTTTGAAGTTCAGTCCCAGTCCCTCCTGCAGCAAAGCACCCCCACAACATGATGCTGCCAACCCCCGTGCTTCGCGGTTGGGATGGTGTTCTTCGGCTTGCATGCCTCCCCCTTTTTCCTCCAAACATAACGATGGTCATTATGGCCAAACAGTTCTATTTTTGTTTTTATCAGACCAGAGGACATTTCTCCCAAAAATATTATCTTTGTCCCCATGTGCAGTTGCGAACCGTAGTCGCGTCTCCTTCCTGAGCGGTATGATGGCTGCGTGGTCCCATGGTGTTTATACTTACATACTATTGTTTGTACAGATGAATGTGGTACCTACAGGCGTTTGGAAATTGCTCCCAAGGATGAACCAGACTTGTGGAGGTCTACAATTTTTTTCTGAGGTCTTGGCTGATTTCTTTTGATTTTCCCATGATGTCAATCAAAGAGGCACTGAGTTTGAAGGTAGACCTTGAAATACATCCACAGGTACATCTCCAATTGACTCAAATTATGTCAATTAGTCCTTCAGAACCTTCTAAAGCCATGACATCATTTTATGGAATTTTCCAAGCTGTTTAAAGGCACAGTCAACTTAGTGTATGTTAACTTCTGACCCACTGGAATTGTGATACAATGAAATAATCTGTCTGTAAACAATTGTTGGAAAAATGACTTGTGTCATGCACAAAGTAGATGTCCTAACCGACTTGCCAAAACTATAGTTTGTTTATCAAGACATTTCTGGAGAGGTTGAAAAACGAGTTTTAATGACTCCAACCTAAGTGTATGTAAACTTCCGACTTCAACTGTATTTTTAATGACAATAGACCATGGGCAAATGGTTCACAGAGTAAATGTCTATTGTTGCTACTCACTTCATACTGTATGATCATATTCATCTCAGTAATACAGTCTGAGGGAGTGTGTGAGCGAGAGCTAGCGAGCCTCTCTTCTCCTCCTGCTTTCAACAGACATGAAAGGAGTCTTCTCATGTTTTAATGCATGGCCTATCCTAGCCCTCCTACGCCCTCCTAGCCCAGCCCTCCTGTCCCAGCACTTCTAGCCCAGCCCTTCTAGCCCAGCCCTTCTAGCCCAGACCTCCTAGCCCAGCCCTCCTAGCCTTTCTGTCCCAGCCCTCCTAGCCCAGCCCTTCTAGCCCAGACCTCCTAGCCCAGCCCTCCTAGCCCAGCCCTCCTAGCCCAGCCCTCCTATCCCAGCCCTCCTAGCCTAGCGCTCCTAGCCCAGCCCTTCTAGCCCAGACCTCCTAGCCCTCACAGCCCTCCTAACCCAGCCCTCCCATACCTCCCATCCCAGCCCTGTCACCATAGCAGGTCTGATCTCTACTGACAGCACAGGCAGAGGTTTGGCAGCGGCCAAAGACAGGCCCTCCTCTGGAGAGCAGATCTTTGTGTGTGTGTGTGTGTGCCTCTGTCTCTCCCACAGGAACACAGAACAGAGCAGAACTGCTCCTACTGATCCTGATCCACAGCAAGCCCACATTAAGGGAGAGACAGTACTATGTTCTGCTGGGAGATTATAGTAAGGTTTAGCCTATACACTTCAATTACACACAATCTTACACTTTATGTTCAAGTGAAATCTTCCAGAAAAAATGCATTGCTATCAGTAAGAAAGACAGGCAAAGAATGATCATAATGCTTGCCTGAAAGACATAATGATGTTCTATATTAGAATGATACAAGCATATCAATATGGAAAGAGAATTGTAAAAGAACACGGCACCTAGTGCACGTGGTAGATTTTTGGCCACCAGCAGAAGGTAAGCTAAAATAATCATGACATAACATAGCCTACTTCTTCTACCTACGTAGCATTCAAAATATCCAAAGGGAATTTTCAGCAGATAGAAAAATGTTTGGTCAACTTTATTGAATAATTCACACATAACCGTTTTCCCCTCTGGCCAACAGTCCATCTTCAGTAAGAGCAGAGTCAGCACATATCCTAATTGAAACTCATTATTAACCCTATATAATTAACTTGGCACCTGAAACACCTGCAAATGAATGTGTAGCCTCTAACAGGTTCATCACAGTAGATACAAATGTGTTAAATATTTCACTTCACCTAACAGAAGTGAAGTCAGTCTAGGTGCGAAGTTTGGACAGTGTGTTTTTAAAACGTAGGCCTTCTGAACATAAAGAACACAGAGACTGTGATGGCATTCAGTTAATAAGCAGGTGACAGTCCGGTTGACCACGTGCCAAATAGTCAAGTGTAGCCGTGTCTGTGTGTGTGTGTCTGCCTATGTCACCTTGTTTCACCTTGTTGAGAAATAAGCAGGTCAGTGACCAGTTAGCCACGAAGAACATCACGGGTGAAAACTCTATACTACATTAACCTTCAAGACTCCATGTAGAGCCTAATAGGAAATGAGTACACACAAGAAAGCATCCATGATGAAAAAAGCTGCACGAAGAGCAGGTCACTGGCAACAGCAGCCATATAAGAGGTAATCTCTCTCTCTCTCTCTGCATGCTGGGAGTGATTGGTGCATGCTGGGAATTGTTTGAGTGAAGGAGTGTGCGTGTGTTGTGGAGAGTTAGATATTCACAACTTTCTTTCGGTTTGCTATTTCTTGGTGGCATTTTTTTTGATGCATGATTAACGTTATTATTTTTGTTGTGGTAGAATTAAGTATTTTGTTTTTGTATCGAAATTACCCTGATTTTGGCGGGGATGGCAGCCCGAATGGGGATGCCGTCCCTGTCACTTCGGCATGGCTTTAGGTGTGTTACTGAAGCTGCTGTCACGGTGTAGGAGTTTCTGGTTGCCGTAGGAGAGAAGGTAGGATATGAGAATATTGCTTATGCATCCCGGATGAATAAAGCTGTGGTGGTATTTCTTAAAGAAGAGTGTCTAGTTGATCGGATGGTTGAGCATGGTGTACTTCTTAAAGGAATGTTTATTCAAGTTACGCCGCTTTTTTTCTCCGTCAACAAGGGTAACGATTTCAAATGTACCACCGTTTATTCCTAATGAGCTATTGGAGCGCGAGTTATTGCGCTTTGGGAAGTTCGCCAGTTCAATTAAGGTTGTCCCGTTGGGTTGCAAACACCCGGCGTTGAAACAGGTAATGTCATTTCGGCGACAGGTGTTTGTGTTTTTGGACTCACCGGAGCAGACTTTAGAGTTATCGTTTAAAATCAAGTATGACAATAGATTGTATATGGCTTATGCTAGTACGGGTAGTCAACGGTGTTTTGAGTGTGGGGATGTTGGTCATAAGCGACATGCTTGCCCGAAAAGGGAGAAGGCAGAGGGAGGGGCACAGGTGGTCATCGTAACGCCTGGGCCCGCTGATGTAGGGAGAGGTGAGCTGACAGCGGTAGAGCAGCCACAAGCACCTGTTGCTGAGGAACAAGTTATCCGTGTTGAGGGCACGGGGTTGCAACTTGTATTAGAAGGAAATGTTATGCTACAGAAAAGTATTGTTGTAGAAGGTAAGGATGTATCTGAAGAGCCAGTTCCTCAGACTGGTGAGCAGGTGCCCAGTATGAGTGCTGGGGTAAAGGAAGGGGTTCATGTGGAGCTAGGCTCCCAGGGAGTGGAGGAGATGCCCACTACGAGTGCTGGGGTTCATGTAGAGCTAGGCTCCCAGGTAGTGGAGGAGTTGCCCACTACGAGTAATGAGGTACAGGAGGGTTTTCATGTGGAGCTAAGCTCCCAGGTAGTGGAGAAGATTCCCACTACGAGTGCTGGCGTTCATGTGGAGCTAGGCTCCCAGTTAATGGAGGAGATGCCCACTATGAGTAGTGATGTTCAGGTGGGGCTAGTCTCCAAGGTAGTGGAGGAGATGCTTGGTACGAGTGATGAGGTGCAAGTGGGGAGTGTTGAAAGGGATGTGGTAGAGGGGAGTCAGTTGTCTGTGGTCTCAGCTGAGGATCAGGAGAATGATATGGATATCTCTTTAGATATGACAGCTGCTGGTGAGGACTCAGTTTATGATCTAGAGGAGGTAAATGAGTTTCTGGATCAGACTTTTGGGAAATCTGTCAAATTGGCAGATTATTTTGATGTTGATAAGTTTGTGAGGTCAGCTGTGATGTTACAGAAGACGGTGGGGTTAGACCAATTGAGTGAGAAGAAGCGGTTTCGCTTGAGGAAATTTATTACTGCTGTTGCAGCAGCAAAAGGTGGTGGGAAACGTGTTCAGGTTAAGAGAAGAAAAAAATAATGATGATGATCATGCTTCATAGGGTGTCTTTTTTCTCGTTGGTTTCTCTGTGGGCTCTTCTGCTTTTCTTTTCTCTTTTCTATATGGAAGTACTAAGGGTAGGTTCTCTCAATATGAATGGGGGAAGGGACAGGAATAAGAAGGCTTGGGTATTAGAAGTAATAAAACAGAAAAGGCTTAATGTAGTTTTCCTACAGGAGACACATAGTGATGAGGAAAATGAGGTTGACTAGGGTATGTGGTGGGAGGGGCAGCATGTACTCAGTCATGGTACTAATTTCAGTGCTGGGGTGGCAATATTGTTTTCCTCAGGCTTAGGGGTGACTGGTATCTACAACAGAGATTGTCAAGGGTCGGGTTTTATTGGTCAAGGTGGATGTTTTTTTTTTTTTTTTTTTTTTAATGTTTATGCTCCTAATGAGGGTACAGAGCGTATTGCTGTTTTTGATCAAATAAAGGAAACCTTAAGACAGTGTGATCAAGAGGGGTGTATGGTTTTAGGGGGTGACTGGAATTGTACAGTGGATTTTACTGTTGATCGCACCGCTGAAGAACCTCACCTGCGGTCAGCCACTTGCCTGTCTGGCCTATTAAATGAGTTTGAGCTTTCTGATGTGTGGAGAGTAAGGAATGCAAAAGTTAGGCAGTACACATGGCTAAAAATTAATGAAGGTCGTGTCAGTGCAGCAAGGTTAGACAGGTTGTATGTATCTGAGCAATACTGTAGTAGGGTTGGAAAGTGTGCCATTACTCCTGTGGGATTCTCTGATCATCATATTGTTACTGTTGATATTCACTTGTCCTGTCCACGAAGGTCATCACCTTCCTGGTATTTTAATGTTAAATTGTTACACGATGTCATGTTTTGTGACAGGTTTTTGTTGTTTTGGGAAAAATGGAGGGTTATAAAGGGGAATTTTGAGTCCTTGAGACAATGGTGGGAGGTTGGGAAGGCCCAAATACGAGTATTTTGTCAACAGTATACTGCTCTGTCTCAAATTGAAGTTAAAGAGACTATCAAGGCCCTTGAACAGGACATCAAGTCTATTGAATTGAAGCTGCTCACTCAGAACGACCCTGGACTAGTCATGAATTTACAGGACAAGAGACATGAACTGAGGTCATTTCTGCATGAAAGAGTGAAGGGTGCCTTGATTAGGTCTCGTTTCGCTTCCCTCAAGGATATGGATGCTCCTAGTGCTTTTTTTTAACCTAGGACAGTTGAAATTTCAACGTAAACAGATGGTCTGCCTTCGTCTCCCTGATGGGAAGGTGACCACGAATGATATTGAAATGCGTCAACATGCCGTGGATTTTTACTCGTCCCTTTATAAGGCGGAGGATTGTGACTCTCTGTGTACTGAACAGTTGTTACACGGTCTTCCTCAATTGGGACCTGAGCAGAGAGTCGCATTGGACGCTGACATTACACTGCAGGAGCTGTCCACAGCAGTTATGCAGCTCTCAACAGGCCGAGCCCCTGGCATCGATGGTTTACCATCTGAGTTTTATAAGCACTTTTGGGGGTCTATTGGGGAGGATTTTTATGAAGTGCTGTGTAAATCTTTTCATGAGGGTTCTCTTCCTGTATCTTGTCAACGTGCGGTGCTTTCACTGTTGCCAAAAATGGGGGATTTGGCTCTCATAAAAAATTGGAGACCTGTTGCTTTGCTGTGCGCAGAATACAAAATTGTTTCTAAATGTCTCTCAAACAGGTTGAAAGAGTATCTGGGATTATTGGTCCACAAGGACCAGTCCTACTGTGTACCTGATCGCTCTATTGTTGACAACTTGTTTATGATAAGAGATGTTTTAGACATTTGTAAACTGTCTGATGTAAATGTGGGTTTACTTTCGTTGGATCAGGAGAAGGCTTTTGATCGTGTGGACCATCAGTACTTGTTTAAAACAATGAAAGCCTTTGGGTTTGGGGATGTTTTTCTGTCTTGGGTGAATTTACTGTATGCTGGGGCCTCGTGTATGGTGAAGGTGGGAGGTGGTTTGAGTTGCCCGATCCCTGTCCAAAGGGGCATCAGGCAGGGATGCCCAATTTCAGGGCAGTTATATAGTCTGGCGATTGAACCAATGCTTTGTTTTTTAAGAGCAAAGCTTACTGGTTTCTCTGTGCCAGGTGTAACGAAGGGTCCCACGATAGCACTGTCTGCATATGCAGATGACGTGATAGTTTTTATTATAGGGGGTGAGGATGTTAAGGTTCTCTCAAACACTTTAAAGGTGTATGAGGGGGCCTCCTCAGCTAGAGTCAATTGGGGAAAGAGGGAAGCGCTGTGGGCAGGTCAGCTTCAGATGGGGTCCACTCCACGGTTACCAGGGGGGCTTCAGTGGGGCAGAGATGGAATGAAGACTTTGGGGTTTTTTCTACGCTCCGATGTCTTTCAGAAAAAGAACTGGGAGGGTGTAGCGGAGAAAGTGTGTGCCAGATTGTCAAGGTAGAAATGGGTGTTGCCCCAGCTGTCTTATAGGGGACGGGTCCTGGTAGCTAATAATCTTGCTGCCTCTACCCTGTGGCACAGACTAATGATTTTACAGCCACCAAAGGGTCTGATACAGGAGCTTCAGAGGACCCTTGTCAATTTTTTCTGGTCTGGACAACACTGGATTATAGCTGCAGCCCTGTACCTGCCACTGCACGAGGGTGGGCAAGGCCTGGTGGACATTTCCTCTAGGATCACGGCTTTCCGGCTCCAAGTAGCCCAGAGATTGTTGTACAGAGACTGTTCTAGCTGGGTTGAAACAGCCTACATATTGATGAGGAGAGCGGGTTGTTTGGGCTTAGACAGGCATCTTTTTCTCTTAAAGCTGGAGGGGGGTGATTTGACTGGTCTGACTCCAATTTATGAGTCTGTTACGCAGGCTTGGAGAGTCTTTGTCAAGTCCCGTAAGGCCGGCACACCACCAGGGATGTGGCTTTTTGAAGAGCCTCTTTTTCACAACACTGCCATCCAGTCCTGTGTTCTGGGTTCAGCTAGCCTACGTTCATGCCTGTTAGGCGTGGGGTGTACAAAGCTGGGTCATCTGATGCGGAGCAGGAGCAGATCGTTGGAGGAGCTGGGAGAAAGAGCGGGGATCCGATCATCTCGCCTACTGAGGAAGGTCGTCGATGAGGTCTGCGACTCCTTGCCAGTGCTTCATCTGCAGTATGTGACTGACACTTCCAATTCTGATCGGTGGAAGGAGGGTCTGGATTATGTGTTCCCTGCACTGATTGTTAGTGCTGCGATGGGGGCATTTGAAGAGGACGTGGGGATGCTGCTTTCCTTCGATACCCCGGAGCTGGGGGAGTTCAAGGAGGTGGGAAAGAAGGCCATGTACAGAATATGTGTAAAGGTGTCCCATGCCTCTTCCCTGGAAGGGGTCAAATCGACGAGGTGGGAGGATGTGCTTGGTCCAGGTGCCTCTCCAAAAGGCTGTTGACGATCATTATATAAACTGCCTATTGATAAGAGGACAGCTGACCTCCAATGGAGGATAATACATGGAGCTATAGCCACTAACGCAAAATTAGCGATATGGAAGACCCGAAAGAACAGCATTCGGGGACAGGGGTCTGTGGATGTGGTGGGAATGCTGGAGGGAATGTTGGCAGCGAGACTAAGGGTTGAGTTTGCCTATTATAAACTTGTCAACAATATCGATCTGTTTTTGAGTATATGGGGTATTCAGAGGCTATTGTGTGTAGTTACTGTGGAGGAGGAATTGGAGTTGTGTTTTTAATTGATGTCTCTCTCTCTCGACGAGATATGATAGGATCTGTTTCTGTTTCTTAACCAAACCTGACCACGAACAGGCAGAAACAGATATCTCAGAGGGTATCCCAAAGCAAGATGTCACGTCATACGCGTAGCACAAATATACAATACATTCCACAGACAAAGCAAAAATAATAAAGTAAATAAATTACCTGCTTGTTGAGTGGGTTCGTCCAGTTTGGGCTCACATTTTGAAAGAGGGAGAGAATCTAGAAAAATTAAGATGAAAAAGAATGGTCAGTGAATGAATGCAGTGGCCTGGCTTTGAGAATCTCTTCCGACCTTGAGCCTGTGATTATTGCCTGCAGATGAGAGGACAAGGAAGAGCTGCTTTGATCCCAGTATCTGGCTAGTCAAAGACATGAAACAGCATGAAACATGGGCTGTGTCACAAATGGCACCCTATTCCTAATACAGCAGTTATGCATTATACAGGGAATATTGTACCATTTGGGATGCAAACAGAATTGAACAAGAAGCCACCAAATGACTTACAGCTGATGTAACAGTTTAGCTTCCATCCCTCTCCTCGCCCATACCTGGGCTCGAACCACCCACTCTCGAAGCATCGTTACCCAAGGGGAACAACTACTTCAAGGTCTCATAGCGAGTGACGTCACTGATTGAAACGCTATTAGCGCACACCACCGCTAACTAGCTAGCCATTTCACATTGGTTACACTGACAAACTGATACAGGAATGAATCATGATATAGAAGTCCTGAGCGGGACTCTGTAGATCTTTCTACCGCCACAGGCCTGACAAAAATGATATATTTGAATCCGGAATGCTGGATAATTCACCTGGAGTCATTAAAGTTAAACACAGTCTGTCATCGTCTGCTCTGATTTTTACAGTAGCATATTACAGTGGGTTAAGTGAGGCTTTCTCTTCATTCTGACTGAGACTGACTCACTTCTATGCCTATGGCAGTACTGTGGTGTTGTGGGCTTGTAACGGATGTCGTCTGGAGATAGAGAGGAGGACCAAGGTGCAGCGTGGTAAGTGTTCATGTCTTTTTAATAAACAAACTGAACACTGGAACAAAACAATAAAAGATGTGAACAAAACGAAACAGTACCATGTGGCCCAAACACTCACACGGAAACAAACACCCACAAACCAAAAGTGAAACCCAGGCTACTTAAGTATGATTCTCAATCAGGGACAACAATTGACAGCTGCTTCTGATTGAGAACCATACAAGGCCAAACTCAAAACCCAACATTTACAAATATAGACTGCCCACCCCAACTCACTCCCTGACCATACTAAAACACAGACAAAAACAAAGGAACTAAGGTCAGAACGTGACAGGGCTGTTGGCAGTACAGCCCTGTCTTCTTTCTGGGTCATTTGTCTATCAGTGGCACGGGATAGCTCCAGCTTAGCTCCACTTTGCCTGCTTCTCAAAAGACAAACCAGCATATGCTGCTGCTAGGGATTAAATGGGCGGCGAACTGCAGTGGCTATTCGATGTTAACATCATTGTGGATTTGATGTTAAGCTATATTAAGCTCACAATTAAAGTGTCTTGAAGACATGTGACCGGGAATTCACATGATGATGATCCGACAGAAACCTCCCCCATCCACCCCCCAAAAAACTTGCCTTTCTTGAACTAACACTTCTTTATTAAATGTACTTACTATGACTGTGATAATGTGCTTGCTATCAGCAGGTGAATGCACTAACTGTAAGTCACTCTGGATAACAGTATCTGCTAAATGAATGAAATGTAAAAAAAAATTTAAAAGGAATGTAAATATAGACTAGAGGGTCCTCTGCTGTGAGATGAAGCCTTAGGTTTTGTAACTGGCATCCTACATTGTAGCTCTGGCATTGTATCACTGGCATCCTACTCTTGCCTATTCACCTAGGGGCTTTCAAACATGGAAGTGGCTGTGAGTTAGTCAATTACACATGTCTAACTATCCAGGGTGTGATCTAAAAGTGAAGCAAAAATATCTCTCATACAAACAAGCACCAACTTGAACGGGATGAATGAGATAATACAATATTGTCTATGTGGATTTTAGTTTAGTTTGCTTGTTTTTATACAAATCTGAGCAGCGGCACGTGATCTATTTAAACCAGGCGACTACTGGCGGAGTGCAGCACGAGGAGAATCTAAACATGTTAGTGTCTTCAAAGGTGTCATGACGTTGGCCTGGGGGTAGGTTTATGACAGTCATAAATACCTCTTCCCCCTTTTTCCTCTCTCTACCCTACTGATGTAACATTTGCAAAACCCTTGGTTAACATAGAGATTCTGGGAACATCAGAAGGTGGGGGGAAATGAACTATATTCTGGTAATCCGACCAATTGAACATATGCGGTGGTACTTAATGAATATGATGTCAGTTCGGTTGTCATCTGAGACATTCTCATCAATGATAAGATGACAAACTCTACAGTGGAAAGTCTCCACATCAGAGTTGTCGGATTCACATGGAATTGTTGTTCAATTTAAATGTTTGAATATGAAATTATTTGTGATGGGATGAAATGTGATTTTAGCTTTTAAAATGTGAGATTTGGGTTTTCATAAGGTAGGACTCTGCTCAATCAGTGGCCCGCCCATGTGAAGGGACATGGGCTATAAAAAAATTCAAACACGCCCTCCTCTCCCTTCCTATATAAAGCCTTGACGACAATGTAACCTCCTGTTCCGAGGATATGAGGATGACTGTCCGATGTAAGAATGGTTCAGATAATAACTACAGAACGAAGCCAACATCAGTGTGAGCTTTGGTTGCGAATGGTATGAACTTTGAACTCTTATTCACTACAGAAGTGATACCTCCTAGCCGTTGAGTTAGCAACAGCAGCTGCAAACGCAGGTTAGGAAGGAACAGACAGAGTATCCCATCTACCACACAACGACGTTACTACAACGTATTCAATTTACCAGCAGAGACATTCTTCAAAGGACAAAGGACTCGGTTGGGCAACATGGCCTTCCATCTACCACCAACCTACCGAAGCGCAGCTCAGAGTAAATATTTATTGCATTTTCCTTTTCCAAATGGGCGGTAGAATGCATAAGATTCTGTATTTATGATAGCACAGCTTCGCCCTTTGTTCCTCAGTCTTCCCGCTCTTTCACTCAAACCCAGCCCTTTTCTTTTGTGTAACCAGCTGTCATATCTGTTCTGCCCGCTAGGGACGTTTTCCTTTATGACGTAATTTGTAATCAAGTTATGATTTAATGATGTGTATGTGTAATTCTGTGTGATTAGTTAGGTATTCATTAAATAAATAATTAAACCCAATTTTGTATTGCTGATTCAACTTGTGAGCCAGGGTTCGTGCAGATAACCAAGAATTTACAACTTTCAGATGAGACTGAATTAAGGTGACAATTAATATTGACTGCTATTGATGTAAAATATTACTAGGTCTTTAAGAGTTTATTCGGAAGATAACAGCTCTATAAATATTCTTTCGTGGTGCCCTGACTCTCTAGTTAATTACATTTACATGATTAGCTCAATCAGGTAATATTAATTACGTCGAAATTATTTTATAGAATAGCATGTCATATCACTTAATCCGGCATAGCCAAAGACACAACAAAGGGGAGAGGATGTTTCGCTCCGTGTGGAGTTCCTGTTTGACAGGCTGTGCACAGCTGTTCACTGGAGACAAGCACAGGGAGGGCACACAGCTGCAACCACACCACACCAAACATTCCCTAGCTCAGTCCCACTATGGGCCATATTGCTTTGATTCCCAAACTGAGCCCTGTGTGTGTGTGTGTGTGTGTGTGTGTGTGTGTGTGTGTGTGTGTGTGTGTGTGTGTGTGTGTGTGTGTGCCTCAACCTCATTAAAAAGAGGAAAGGCATGTTCTCAAAACATAACAAAGGCTTTTAACAGTATATGATATTTAATATGCCGTCCTGTATGAACGACGGGCAGGATCAAATGCGCGCGTGTGTATGTGTGTGCGTCTGAGTTTATTATTACCATCAGAGAGAAGAGGGGTGTTAATACATAAGCTCAGAAACACATAAAACCCTGCTGCTCTGTTTGATATAACAGCTAGTCTCTGAGAGGGAAACAGACAGGAAGGCAGGCCGGCAGACAGACACCTAGGAGGCCAGGGTTCTGAGATGAGATGCCCTGATTCCAGACGCCTCCTTAGTGCTGGGAAGGAGGGGGCTGCTGGGTGTGGGTGTCTGGTAGGGTGTGGGTGGCTGAGGTTGACTGATGGATAGGAAATCCTCTCTTATCAGATGAGGGATTTCAAGGAGACACACAGGCAGGCTTAGCCCACAGCCACTCTTCTTCTTCATGGCCCACAATACCTTTTTCTTTCCTTCCTTCCTGGCCCCCAGGCAACGTGGGTGGCAGGCTGAGGCTACTGTGATTGATACCTCTATATCCTTGACTGAATTAAGCCATCCCTTAGGCTAGTTATTGACTTCACTCTGCATGCTCAATTCCTACTTATTGACATTGACGGTTATCTGTATGCAAATCTGGACAATTTAAATGGGAAATGTACATTTTTGAAGGGATAGTTCACCCAAATTACAAAATGACATTGGTTTCCTTACCCTGTAAGGATTACTTAGTGTTTTATTTTATTTTATTAGGATCTCTTTTAATCCTCACTTGGACTAATCTTCCATGAGTCCTTAAACATTAAAATACAATTTATAATACGATCACACTTAACACACTGTTACAAACAACAGACATAATACACTGCCATATTGACCAGATAAATAATCTAACAGTCTGAAAAGGTAAATTGGTTCCTTCATCTACCATAGTCCTGCACAACCTTCCAATTTATTATATTTAAGTGGTTCTAAGTATTGTATGAATTTATAAATTGAAAGGTTTCTAGTTTGCTCAGATAAATTATTCCATTTCTTTATTACTCTGAATCGAAATGTTATTTTGCCTATTTCTCTTCTCTGCCAAGATAAGACATAGATGGGGGACAATGTATTTATTGTCTCTTACCAACTGAAACCATTGTGTGAAAAGAAATACCATTTTAAATGGTGTACATTGTGAAATACAATAAGCATGTGTTTTTCTCTGATCTTGATGATTGATGACCATCCAAGAGCATTGTGCATGACTACAAGAGAAGAATCATATTTCCACCATAAAATAATCCTGTGCAATCTGCAGCCTCCTAATCTCACTTTCTGATGAATTTCCCCAGACCACAGAACAGTAGTTCACCTGACTCCCAATTCATGCTTGGGTTGTTCGCTTAAGAATCTTTCCCGGTAAATATTTTGCTATCCTTCTGATCATGCATGCAATTTTAATCATTTTCTTTCGACTTCTTCCACTCAACTCGCATAGCCTACAGTTCATGATCTATACTACAAAATTGTGCACAGATTGATGCTTTGAGTGAGATGTGGCCTGATATAGTTCTGTGGGTCAGTGAAAAGCCTAGTATCTCTAAATAATCTATACTATAAATGCCATGGATCTCATAAAAGACATTCAGCAGGCTGCTTTTTAAACAGCTCTACAATAAACATAACAGTCAAGCAGCACTAAAACATCTGCTCTCCATTGTAAGCATACAGTAGACTAGCTGAAGAGAGGAGGAGGGAAACCAAACCACCGAAGTGAGTCTGGGAAAAACAGAACAGCTAAGTCAAAAGCTCTTTTTTTTCCAATTATGAGGAGGATGGCATGATGGCGGCTGGGCTGAGGCTGTTTCATGGTGCAATGCCACTCTGGGCCGATTGCTTCTACTCCACTAGAAGCAACTGCCAATTACTTTGCAATAGAATGCAAGAGGATTCTTTCTGACTGTAGAATATGTATAAAAGCAAGCCATGATGGTCTACTCCACCCTGACTTTAGCCTTTACCACTCTATCATTTGCAGAGGTGGTTTTTCTGTCCTTCTTTTCGTTCGCTCTTTCTCTCTCTCTCTCTCTCGCCCCCTCTCTCTCTCCCCCTCTCCCTCCTCATGATGTGAATTGATTCTGGAGCATCTGATCCCTACTACACTACACCGTTATTGTGACACAGCTAAGAAGACTTTAGTCAAGTCTGTTCCTCAGCAGCAGCCAGTAGACATTTTATTACATAACACTTAGGTTTCCACTTCGATAAGCATGATCCCACTGGGTGATAACGCTGGATCACAGATGGTACAACAATTTGGCTCACATTACAGGGCAGTCTAATTAGGCCTAGTCATAAACTCATTTTTCATTCCTAAACGGACAAAGACAATTTGAATTGTCATGTCCAACAATTGATGGTAAATAGATGATAACTGTGACCTTTCTATGGCATAATATCACCACTGGAAAGCAAGTAATATTTCAATGGAATGGGGACATCATAACTTAGTAAAGGGGCTTTTCCAAAGAACCAATCAAATGAAAGTACTTGGCAAACCTCAGCCTGCTCTGAGCTGGATAGTGGAACAATCATGTACACAGAAAATATTCTGATTTATACCGTTGCCAATGTAACGGCCGTCCTCTCACAAGAACAACCCCACTGTGTAATATGGTAAATGGGCAAAGCAAGGCAGCTATGTGGTGGAAAATGGTGCCTGACTACAGTACAAAAATAGAAGGTACTTTGACATAGTAAACACTATATGTTTGTTGGAACCACTGGTCTCATTAAACTACTAGTGGTATGATGGATGACTAGTATATTATTACCTTGGGGCGGCAGGTAGCCTAGTGGTTAGAACGTTGGGCCAGTAACTGAAAGGTTGCTAGCTCAAATCCCTGAGCTGACAAGGTAAAAAAAATCTGCCGTTCTGCCCTTGAACAAGGCAGTTCCTAGGCCGTCATTGTAAATAAGAATTTGTTCTTAACTGACTTGCCTAGTTAAATTAAAAACTTGTAAATCAGAACTACCTGGTTGAGCTACAGCGTACTCATTTGAAAGCATGGCATGATGCTGTGTCATTGAAGTTAGTAATACCTCATACATTTTTCATCTTGTTCTTAAAAAGCAAGAAAAATAAGCATACTTCAATTACACAATTCATTCAGTCTGCTATCCTTAAAAAGCCACTGAAAATGACCTCCTGATTTGGGTCATTGAAAGCTAATGGGCAATGCCACAATACGCTATGAATAGCCAGCGAGCAGCTCTGCATTACAACAGCTTACAGTACAGTGAGGGACAGGATGATCCCTGTTAGAGTCAACTCACATCAAACAGGCCAAGACAACCTTATGCCTTCCCAAAGCTCTGTATACTACACTCTGTGCCAATGTAATAACTAGGTAAATAGTAAATACATAGTATTAATATACACTGAGTTTACAAAACATAAGGAACACCTTCTTAATATTGAGTTGCACTCCTTCCTTTTGCCCTCAGAACAGACTCAATTCGTCAGGGCATGGACTCTACAAGGGGTTGAATTCCCACACGGATGCTGGCTCATGTTGACTTCAACTCTTCCCACAGTTGTGTCAAATTGGCTGGAAGTCCTTTGGGTGGTGGACCATTCTTGATTCGCGGGGGAAACTGTTGAGCGTGAAAAACCCAGCAGCTTTGCAATTCTTGACACTCAAACCGGTGAGCCTGGCACCTACTACCATACCCCATTCAAAGGAACTTCAACCTCTTGTCTTGCCCATTCACCCTCTGAATGGCACACATACAAAATCCATGTCTCAAGGCTTAAAAATCTGTCTTCAACCCGTCTCCTCCCCTTCATCTACACTGATTGGTGTAGATTTAGCAAGTGATATCAATAAGGGATCATAGCTTTCACCTGGATTCGCCTGGTCAGTCTATGTCAGTCTATGAAAAGGTGTTCCTAATGTTTTGTACACTCAGTGTAAAGTGAATATAAGCTTACAGTGCAAAAGTTAGAATTCCTTGGGACATAGACCTAAAACTTTGTGTGGGCTGACATCATAGGCATGCATGCTACTGAGCTGCTGTAATGAGCCTCACCGTCAACTGGACTATAAGTTACGACCGCCTCACTGATTAGCTCACAAGAGGATGACTCAGTATACAATGTGAGGATCTATACAATGTATGTGGGAATGACATAATAACATCCATCTGTCTACCTCATCACAAGATAATGACAAGGAATTATAGATGACTGACTAGCACAACATCTCCATGACTCCCACAGCAACTCCAAACAGAAATATGTCTCCATAAACTGAAAAGAACACTGTTTTGATAGTTGACTTCACTAAATCATCGAGCTATGGCTTATGTTATGCGTATCAACTTCCAATACAGACTGTCTAGTATATCATCACGTTAGATACTCTTCAAAGGGTGAACACTAAAATTAGCCCAATTAAATGACATATAACAACTTCAGCCAGGCCGTCTAGTACAGCCCATACGAGTCCAAAAAGGCACCCTATCCCTACCCTGGTCAAAAGTAGTGCACAACCGAAGTCCTACTCAAGATGAACTAGGGCATCACAGTGGGTGCACCCAGAGCTCCCCAAACTAAAGAAATGTCTTTCAGTGCAACAAGAAAGAGCAACTTTGTGCCAAGATTTCAACGCTGAACAAGCCAGCAGCAATTAGGAACCCTGCTGGAGAGGTTACAGAAAGTGGGATGGCCTTTTCTGTCCTTTCCCTGTGGCTTCATGGTGTTGTAGGATACTGACAGGCCAAACAACATATCCATGGTTGCATCCCAAATGGCATCCTATGATAGTGAATATATTCCCTATATAGTACCTCAAAGGCATAGGGTTCTGGTCAAAAGTAGTGAACTATATGGAATAGGGTGCTTTTTGGGACTCAGACAACATATCAATTGCTCCTATCGTATGCTTGGACACAGTTATGGGTCATGTTGTTTGCGTTGTGTTTCACTGGCCTCTCTTACACCGTCACGACTAGCTATCCCAGTTTTAGCATCTACATAATGTGTGAAATTTGAAAGTCTAAATGCATCACCATGCAAATGACTTACTAGCTTGAACACTGCACAAAATACAACCTTATTAGCCAATATAGCAAGCTAAGCTGAGTCCTTACAGTTAACAATAATAGTAGCAGGTGAAATGGGCTACTCAAACCTCAGAGCATCTAGACAGAGACCATTTACAGGAAAATGCTGTTCATGCACATAATTCAGGTTCATGTTGCTATTGTTAACTCCCAGGACATGGACTATAGCAGCTATAACAGAAAACACTGGCCACATACCAACTATAGACTGAAACAATAGAATACAATCCATTATAGCATTCCAAGCTGTCTTAAAGAGAAACTGAGAGAAAATATTTGTGGTAACTATGGGAGAAAGGAACATAGGCCGATTCATATATTTCTACCTTGTTAGAGATTACCATCAGCTTATAGTTCAAGGTCCCTTGTCTCCATTAATGTTGGGACATTCCTTCGCCAAACACATTTCCTAACATTGTCTTTAGACAGCTCTTTCTTAACTTCCTTACCTCCAGACTCCAGTGACCTAAAAGCTCAAGTCAATGCTGTGTAACATGCATACACTAAAGAATATAATAGATTATATAAATCATTAGGCTATATCACTCATCTTTCTAAAAGAATCAGTCCCTTCTTCACTTCAGCTTGACCCTGTCTGTCCCACTCAAACGTACGTCTGTGTGTCATCAATGGGGATGGTGGGAAACAGACTTCTTGACCAAGATGCGCCAGACCAGGTGCTACAGAAACAGCGGAGCGCAAATGAACAGCTGCTCTGACTGTGGATCATCTGAGGTGGTCTCATCATGATCATAGGATGTTCCCAGGGCACCTATATGTACTTTTGTTTTACTTTCCAAAATGTTAATTCAACAGAATGACATTCTTACCCCAATTAATGTGGGGGGAAATGATGGCAGTGTGTTGTGTAGAAGCACTTTAAAAAAAAAACTGTGTTAGGTCATTAAA
Source organism: Oncorhynchus tshawytscha (assembly GCF_018296145.1). Taxonomy (NCBI): domain Eukaryota; kingdom Metazoa; phylum Chordata; class Actinopteri; order Salmoniformes; family Salmonidae; genus Oncorhynchus; species Oncorhynchus tshawytscha. The sequence goes on along the minus strand of NC_056431.1, from coordinate 15,145,032 downwards.
TTGACTAGAGAGATAATTAGAATGTATACCAGAGATAAACTCAATAGTATTAGATATGTTAAAATCAATAACACTAATAACACAATAATCTGAATATTTTGTAAGGATTCATTTTATAGGGATTTGTGTATTGCCCTGATGAACTAATGGGTATCTAAATAAACAAAACAGCAATAGAAAAAAGTGATGGTCTATTCTTGGTTATTCCATAACATATTGTATGAGAGTAAACAAGAAGATGTGATGTCCAGAGGATACGTAGGCCTGGCCTAAAACTCAGTTATGGTCCAGATAGGTTGTGCAGCCTCTTCACCTGGGCGGCATCATAGGCTACAGTCTGTTTACATGATAGGCTATCACAATCTACAGGATGTGGTTCTGACTAACAAGCAGCTCACTGCAAAATGTTTGTTGGCCAAGACGCAGGGTACAGAATAATCGAAAGATGTAGTCTACACACATCTCGGGATAGGGATACATTTCTTACATTTAATTTCTAGATTATAAACCATACACGACACCTGTTTTCTTTTCTTCTTCTTTTTTACATTGAAGTGTGCGTAATTTACTATAATCCGAGGTTGACTCTGTTATCATATTGGAATAAAAACAGAGAGGATGACAGGGAGCCTGTTTAGGAGGATAATAATCGTATTTCTCTAACGCATCCACCCACCAATGGCTGGATTTGTTGATCAGTTTAACATCTATACGGGAACAATGTAGATGGCATTATCAATACAGTGAGCTACCGGAGGTGCTCGCCCCTCTTTCACTTACCCGACTTGAAAAACGCCGCTATGTCGGCCGCATCCTTAGCAGCCTCATCTATTCCCTCTCCAGAGCTCATGGCTGGAATACCGATGTGGAAATATAATCTCCAAAGAATTTACTTCCTCTAGATTTTCCCGAGAAAATGGAAATGCAACACCATTGAAAGTATATTCTACTGTAACACGCAGGCAATCTGTTCTATCTTCAATAGGCAAGAGACCTCCATCTTGGCGAGAATGAAAATTCTTATTACCGATCGGCGGCGCTCCAGAGCCTGAGCACAGAGGCAGAGGGGAAGTCCGTTGATAAAGGGGAGGTCTTGTATGGGGTCTCTGGCGCTGCAGGAATATCCCTGATATTTTGAGGCATTGTGCGCCACAAATGGGATGAAAGGGGAGCCAAATCATAAAGGCCACTTGGTGTAGCCTGGGTGCCAGTCTGTTTCTGCTCTCTTGCCAACTCCTTACGCAAGTATCATGTCAAGCATGTTTTGTTTTGTTTGACAATGACAATGACAATGGAGTTGGCAAAAGCACAAACAGATCTGGGACCAGGTTACACTTGACCACCAGACATGATGGAATATAGACATATACATGTCATGGGCTATGGTAGCCAACAGGAAAACATAGCTATGAGATGTTATTTATCACAAAAGCACTTCCTTCACTGGGAATAATCAAGACATTATGACTATTATGATCATGACTGGCCTGGTGTTATTATTTTCCATTGGAGATTGTATAGATCTACCTACAATAATGATTGACAGACGTCCGCTATCAAGTCTCCAGACGGTTCATTTTTCGATCAAACACTGCCACCCACTGGTTTTAAAAAGTATACGGCACCTTTATACATGCATTTTGTCCTCTTCGTAGTGTTGGTATACCGATTGGCCTATGTTGGGATGCACAAATTCTGCAGTTTACAAAGCCGTTAGTAAAATCAAGTAATGGAGAGGATTATTGTGTGAATTTGGAAATAAAATGGTCTCTGCTCTTCTCAGAGCCTATATTACAAAGTGTCATCGAGGCATCTTGAAAATATATATAATTGCATCCTGTGACACACTCAACAGCTGCACCAATGTATCAATTCATGGCCCTCTCTCCTGGAAATAATCATTAATTACACAGACTGTTTGAAAGATGAAGGCTTGTATAGGCCTGTATGCTCTCCATACTTGTGCATCCCACCTGTGTGACCCATTCCCTCTAGGGTAACGTTACAAATTAACGCGAATATACTATTACAGAAAGATGACAGACAAACTGTGGACTAGCAGCCTACACAAAAACCAAAAAGGCCAAAGAGCCATCCTACAAACTTATCTTTCTACATTGATTAAAAATGAATCAATATCGGACATTTCTCAATGAGATAATGAGAAGTTGCTTTGTGGCCCCATGAGTGGACCGTGACAAATCATGTAGATTGGTGGTGTCTCTAGCCGAACTATTTCTATGGTCATCATGGTGCAGCCTGCAGGGATCTAGTTGTAGCTGCCCCCATCAGGAAAAAAAACGGTCCGTGCTATCCGGATTCCTTGGGACGACCATACCCCATTGAAGTTGACATTGAAAAGGGTTAAGTTAAATGTTAAGGTTGGGGTTAGGCAAGAGTTATACTTAAGGTTAATGTTAGGGTATGGGTTAAGGTTACGGTGTAGGGTATGGACGTCCCAATGATCCCGATTAGCAAATGCACAAAAAAATGTCCTACGTAACCAAGGAAACAGCTAACACAATTTAATTGGTGCGAAAGTGTTATCTGAGAACTACAGCTTGAGCCCCTCGAGCCAGCCCAGGACACCAAGGACCAAAATATAAGAATCCCGCGTGACATGAAAAACTTGCAACTGTTTCCAGAATTCTGATACTGTATTCACACTTCAAAGACATATTCGTGGTGGTGTGGAAACAACATGTCTCTCAGCTCGCGTTCTGCGAAGTGCAACTTGAGAAACAGGTCCCAACCCTCAGTCCCCGTGGAGTCAATAAAGGAAATGCAGGTTTGGTGATGGTATTATCAGGTATTTCGTTTGTGTAGATGTGATTGTAATGTATATTAGTTGTACTGTATATCTTTGTATTTGTCTGGTGGAGGTGGCAAGGTAGCCAATAGCTTGCATCGTGTTGTGGTCCTGTTTCTTTATGTGTTTCTTGCCAATAAATGTGTTTCCCTGCCAATAAAATTATGGCATTTTCTGGTAAGGAAGAGCATGCATATGTAGACTCAAGAGCTCACAATAATTGAAGCATATTTAAGCATGGCTAATGGCTGTATTCAGGCACTCTGCTTTGAGCCGTGCATAAGAACAGCCTTATAAATTGGTTACCAACGTAATTTAAACAGTACAAATAAAACATTGTGTCATACCTGTGGTAGGGCTTTCAGCCAATCAGCATTAAGGACTCAAACTTTATAATTTGCATTATAAAGTGGTTGGTTCTAGCCCTGAATGCTGATTGGCTGACAGCTGTGGTATATGAGACAGTATACCAAGGGTATGACAAAACATGTATTTTTACTGCTTTAATTATGTTGGTAAGGTTGGGCAAGACAAAATATTTTATTGCCTTTGAATGGGGTATGGTAGTAGGTGCTAGGCGCACCAGTTTGTGTCAAGAACTGCACGCTGCTGGGTTTTTCACGCTCAACCGTTTCCCGTGTGTATCAAGAATGGTCCATGTAACAAACTGACATCCAGCCAATTTGACAGAACCGTGGGAAGCATTGGAGTCAACATGGACCAGCATCCCTGTGGAATGCTTTCGACACCTTGTAGTGTCCATGCCGCGAAGAAATCCAGGCTATATCACATCCAGATGTGATTGGGAGTCCCATAGGGTGGCGCACAATTGTCCCAGTGTTGTCAGGGTTTGGCCAGGGTAGGCCGCCATTGTAAATAAGAATTTGTTCTTAACTAACTTGCCTAGTTAAATAAAGGTTACATTTAAATATATATATATTTTAAATGTTATGGGGACATTTTGTGGATATTAAGGTGAAGTTATGGGGACATTTTGTGATGTTATGGGGACATGTTGTGGTTGTTATGGTGATGTTATGGGGGCCTTCTCTTAGATCCCTCTGAGCTCTCACCAGATCATACATAATTCAGTGGGGACTCCAATTACCCAGTTTCTCCAAATGAGATGTCTCACTTTAGAAATCAGTCATGCCTTAGTGAAATATTCATTATCTAACTTCTTTTAAATGCAAAGCTGCACGATAATTTTCCAAGTATCAAACGCTCTCTCACCCCATATGAGGGGCAGCTTCGTCTGTGAGCGTCCTCGGCCAATATTGTGTAATCTGTTGGAATTTAATTTCAAGTGATATCCTCTGGGTACAAATTGTACATTTTGTTGTATGTGTCTGTTACCCAAAATCAATTCAATTCAATATGTTGTTCTCTTTGGACAGGCAGTAGCCAAATGCTGGTTGCCCTTTTGAATTTGATGTTTGGGTGGATTGTTTTGTCACTCAACATTTCTCCAGACTCGTTGGTCCCCTAATTTTTGAAGGATTGGCTCTGTCATATTAATCTTCAGCTGCTGGCACTTTCATCTCACCCCACTTTTCACCACTTTACATTAGTGTTATTCCTTTCTAGTTTCAGTACAACATGCATACAACATGCACACGGGTGAATGGCTTTTATTAAGAAGTCATTGTGTTCCTTGGTTGGATTGAACTAGGCCTAGCCTAACAATGATTTTCACAACATAGGTCTCGGCCTAGTATTGTGTATTGCTCTTTAACCTCATCCATTCTCTGTTGGTCAATCCCTTCCTCAAGTAATTGGACCACTGGGCTCTTTTATACCTGTCCAGGGGAGACATGTCTGTAACTCTAACTGTCTGTAACTGTAGCCTCTACTCTACTGTATAACAATGACCCATTCAGCCCCAAGCCCCATTGTCGATGTTGGTAAGGTGATAGCAGTGCTTTTGATAATTACCTAGCCTACAGGGGGTCACCCAATACTACACTATCTAGTTAGCAAGCCTCTGTCTGAGGAGAAAACAATATTATAATTTCAGATAGTAACCTTTGGGCTGGAAAATAAGTTGCTGATCGCTGGCAGTGCTTGTTCTGCAGTGCATGCACTGGAATTCTTGTCTGTGTTCTCATGAATAGTAATTAATGTCAATTAAGAGGGTAGATTCCTTAAATAGGTTGCTTTGTTGAGAGTGGCGATGCTTCACTTTAAACCTGACTATCAAAACAAGGTAAGCTGACCTACACAGTTCTGTTACATGACGTTACTTAGGCTACACTCAGGTCCCTATCTGTGACCAAATCATGCATTTCATCATGAATGTTTTAAGAAACCAACAATTGTATTTATCTTAATACCATAACAGTCTCCTGGACTGTTTACCAGACCATTGTATAGATAGAGGTTCAGCCTGTAGGCTATGTTGCCCATCTATAAATGATCAATCAGAGGTATGGATTTTACAGTACTGGGGATTCATGAAAATACAGAGGTGGGTAGTAACACACTACAAGTAACACGTTACAGTACTTGGGTAGTTTTCTTTTAGGAATGTGTACTGTACTTTAACTTGAGTAAATTCTATAGGGAAAAACATACTTTAAAAAATATTTTTCAAATGTATCAAAACATTGTGAATATCACTGTCTTATTGCTTTTGTCAGATTTAAATTGGCTGCAAAAGGCTCTATTTCTTGTTTGCCTTTAGATTTTATATAAATAACTGGTTAGTTAATTGAAAAACATGTCACAGGTGTCATAGTTCAATGTAAAACCGTATACATTTGTATTTAGGTTATTGCTTTTTGATCAACTTACACAACAAAATTAGCTACTGTAAGAACATAAACAAAACGTTGAGAGAATGAAAATTAGGCAGATGTATATTGGAGAAGAAAGTCAGTACATTAACTTGTATTCAGTGGAACTACGGAGCATTTCCATTAACTCTTGTTGTTTGATGAATTTGTTTTCTATTGTAGATCTGCATCAAGGCTGCGCTACTTATCACAAATATAGGCTAGTATTAAAATACACTGTCCACAATGTTTTGGTCATTACAGTAATATCAATGCAGTTTGGATCATTTGGAATATGAGACTGCTCGCATCTTCAGATCAATGCCACATTATGTATTCGGGTAGGTAGCGCATAGAGCAGGGTTCCCCAACTGGCGGCCCCTTGGGCCGATTTTGGCCCGTGGGTGATTTAATTTGGCCCCCAAGTTTTCTGAGCAAAAATTATTATAATATGATACTTTTTTGGGGCATAAAAGATTAAGAACACCAGCAAATCAGTTCTAAGTGGTAAAACATGTTCAAGAGTATTCCCACGCATAATAGAGAGATATGTGATCGTATACAAATGTAAGCAAGGTTTTAGTCATATAAAATATATATACAATTATATGTTTGGCTTCTTGCTGCCAGTTTGCAGTCTATTTGTAATTATGTTCCGGCTCGATGACCATCCACTCAAGAACAAATCGTCCCACGGCTGAATCTAGTTGGTGATCCCTGACATAGAGGCTTATACTTGGCCTCACCACATGGGTTCTCTGTGGTTTAGAGAGGTCAAGGTTGGACACAATACCTGACACAGTAATAGGGGATTATGAAGGTTCCTTTTCATCTGTTTTGTCACCTGCACAATGGCATCATGAAGGCTTGGTGTACAATATACTGTGGCCTTCTACTGTGATACCCATCACCTGTGGCTATGTGTCATGTGCCGGAGCTTGGCAACTTGCCAGCGTCTTTAAGTTGTTTGAATAGTTTATAGGAGATTTTAACTTCACTGACAGTTAGCTCAGTTTAAGAAAGGTGGGGAGCAAACAAAGGCATGCCAGTTATTCTCCTGAGTGATCACAGTCACTCTTATCTTCTCTACAGCACTCACTGATCTCTATCTGTAGCTACATAGATTGTAGATGGTCGTTTGGGAGCTGGCGTTGATATGAGGAGCTAAGAGTCATGTCTAGAGCATTTAGAAAACAGCTCTGGAAACAGAGTGTCTCAAGAGTGATCAAGGTAAGAGATTGTCACTGTAGGACTTGTATGATGATAGGAGAAGATGGAGTAGATCTACCGGAGACAACAAGCACCTAGTGGGTCCTTGCCAAATAATGGTTAGGGACAGGTCATCTATTTGATCACCGATTGGGGCTAGTATGGTGTGCATGTTGCTGACTGTTTGATAAATGTATAGGCTCCAGAGTACAACTAAACTGAAATCAGTCATTGGTCAAGATTGGCTCTCAGTCTTGTTCTGTAGAATTGTGATAAATTCAGTAGAAACAAGCAATTTCAGTCAGTATTTTTTTGATACACTCTATGATAGAGACATTGTTTGCAATGGAGTTCATTGCAAACGTCGAGTGGATTAGAAGACTCACAACGTCCAAACGCCCATGTCACAGTTATCAGTCTTTTTCTCCTGAAGTATTTTGTGATTTGTTTTGTCAGGATAGTTTCATTCTAGCCATTCAGTTCTTATCTGAGCTGAAAGCTTGCAGACAGTTGAGGTTGCCATTGTGTACGCTTGATGCTTGGTGTGCTGTGGTGTGTGTCTGTAGGATGAAGCTTGAGGTGGCTGTTTGCTCATCATGAAAGCCTTCGACTGGAATCACTGCCAGCCCAGGGAGCAGGTGTGATGTGTGTGTCGCCCAGCAACACCTGTCTTGGCTAGCTTATATAAGCATGTATTTCCTCCAGTGGTTCTGTTCTGGCAGTGTGGTAAATCAGTAGTGTACTGGCTGGCCTGTGATGCACATGCTGCATGTCTAATGGAACCCTTTCCCCTACATCGTGCACTACTTTTGACCAGAGACAAAGCAGTGCACTATGTAGGGAGTAGGGTTCCATTTAGGATGCAGTCTGGGGCTTGGGTTTGTCCAATAGGTCAATAGCTGTGTTTGGTCTTTCGTGTCCAGGCTTGTTGACTGATGGCTGCTGCCTCTGATCTGCTGCATGACCTCAAGGCCTGCTGTAAATCTTTAGCCATCATCTTCTGCTATCTTCTTCCACAGCCTTCTCCTACTCCCACCAGATACCTGGATGGAACTCATGTGGATATATCATTTAATTGGGCTTATCCATTGGAGTAAATGTGACTCAGACTTGGCCTTAACGTCTTTAAAGTGCAACAGACCAGTGAGCCGGCTTGGCATGAATAACTCATGAATAACTCAGACTGCTGAGTTATTGATGCCAAGCCGGCTCACTGGTCTGTTGCACTTTAAAGACGTTAAGGCCAAGGCCATTTACTGTGACTTATCCATGGCATCAAATACATTCTTACACAAATGCGTGCGTCCACGTGTGCCATCGCCCCCACGTTGATTTTGTCCCCCCACACCAGACTCGATCAGGACATGCAGGTTGAAGTATGAAAACAAACTCAGAACCAATTATATATTTTTTTGTTTGTTTTGAATTTTCCCCCGTTTTCTCCCCAATTTCGTGGTATCCAATTGTTTTTAGTAGCTACTATCTTGTCTCATTGATACAACTCCCATACGGGCTCGGGAGAGATGAAGGTTGAAGGTCATGCGTCCTCTGATACACAACCCAACCAAGCCGCACTGCTTCTTAACACAGCGCGCATCCAACCCAGAAGCCAGCCACAGTGTGTCGGAGGAAACAACATGCACCTGGCAACCTTGATTAGCGCGCACTGCACCCGGCCCGCCACAGGAGTCGCTGGTGCGCGATGAGGCAAGGATATTCCTACCAGCCAACCCCTCCCTAGCCCGGACGACGCTAGGCCAATTGTGCGTTGCCCCACGGACCTCCCGGGCGCGGCCGGTTACGACAGAGCCTGGGCGCGAACCCAGAGTCTCTGGTGGCACAGCGCCCTTAACCACTGCGCCACCCGGGAGGCCCCCAATTATATTAATTTGAGGACAGGTCGAAAAGCATTAAACATTTCTGGCAATTTAACTAGCCAGCTTGCTGTTGCTAGCTAATTTGTCCAATATAAACATTGGGTTGTTATTTTACCTGAAATGCACAAGATCCTCTACTCTGACAATTAATCCACAGATAAACTGAATTTGTTTCTAGTCATCTCTCCTTATTCCATCAGGCTTATTCTTCTTATTTTGGACTTTATATGGCGGTTGGCTACCAACTTTAGGTGCATTACCGCAACTGACTGGAGTGTGGACCTAAGTTCATCTTTCAATCACCCACGTGGGTATATGCTTCTAAAAACCAATGAGAAGATGGGAGAGGTCGGACTTTCAGCGCGTTGAGCATCACAAATAGAACCAATTTCTATTTTAGGGCCTGGCCACGCAGACGCTCGCTGATGCGCTCAAGCAGTGTGGGTGCAATGATTGAATAACATGTATGTGTACATTTATTTTGCAATGCACACGCATGCGATGTGTCCAGTCTGGTCAGCATGTTAGGGGAAAATGTATAGTGTTTGCCAAATAGTAACATGCCAGTGTAGATACAAAGAAATGCAGGAACAGCTTAAGTGTGCTTAGTATTTCTGTTCTGCCGGTAAATGGTCTGGCCAGTAGCTATAAAATGTTTTGTTATTAAGTTGCAATGTGCTGAACCCAAAGGGCCTAGATCCCAAAATAGACTAACCCTTGCAAGTAAAAGGTAGCTTAACCTAGAACGAAACACTTCTCCAGACAACACAGGCTACATTCCAGACTGTCAATGGGGAAAATAAAACCAGAGTTTGAAAGCATCTGCATCCGGCCCACAAAATAGAACACCAAGTCGGCTTAATTTATTGGCTTGCCTTTTTTCTGCCGTTACCTAGCTGCACCACCAAGCAACTCATTGTAGTAGATTTTACTATCTCTGTTCTCTGTCTTCTTTAACATGAGGCCCCCAGCCACTGGGCTGTCCAGGGTAGTGTTATAGGCTAGCCAGAAACAGTCTGTTTCACTGTATATAACCTGTGGATAGCTAGTGGGTAGGAGTGGTATAGAAGACAGAGAAAGAGGCATAGCTAAATAGTCTAGAATATAGGGAAAATGTTTTATCAGAGATCATGGTTCAAGAGATTTCCATGAAGGAATAGGCTATCACTTTCATTTTCACTTCTTTGTGTGGGATTTTGCTGTTTTTTAAATTTTAATTAATGAATTTTTACTGTTAATAACAAAGCTGAAGTATATATTGAAGATAATGTATTTTTTTCTGATATTTATTCAATGGAGTTTGCAAGTATCCTGAATTCTGCTGTCTTGGCTGACATGTGAAAGTGATTGTCATTCTGAACATTTTGAACAATGGCTGACTCAAAGTCTAGAAGGAGCAAAAGGGAGCCTCAATCATTTCTCATATCTAACAGCAAGATTGTTGCATTCAAAGTATGTGTGAATGACTCTGTTGTATCCAGTCATTATCATTTGAATTTCTTTAATTATTAATCAGAATTTGGTTCCGCCTCTTGTCGAAGCAATCCATCCAGTTTGAATCTGTACTGGGGTTGACTTGATGATACCTCTCTCTGTCTCTTTGTTTGCAGCAAAAGTTGAAAGAGGAGCGTGAGGCTAAGAGAGCTCAGCTGGATGGCAGACATGACTACATCCTCAGCATCGTGGCTTCCTGCCTGGGCCTGGAGAAGGCTGATGTGGAGGATGCCATTCTGGAGGGAACTCAGGTAGGGCATAACACTTCACTGTTCCACCTCCATCAATCCCCTACACTGTGGTCCCTTGTGACAGACTGTTGAGTAGCTGGCCACTGCTTGCGGATGCAACATTTGTTTCTGCACACCTGTATGTATGGTAATAACTTGTGAAAAAGTGATTTAATCAAGTAAAGGTCAATTCATTGTGGAAACGGTGATTGTGATGAACCTGTCTCCCATAGATTGAACGCATGGAGCAGTTCTTTGTGGCTGAGGGACTTCCTCATATCATGTTCTACTATCAGGATGTGGAGCCAGCTGAAGCAGGTGAGATGATTGGCCATGAAGGGAAATAATAGGGGAACATAATAATAGCAGAGTAATAACACAGTTAATAGTAGAGTTACAGCTCAAAGACAAAGAGGCTGAAACTTGCAAGGCTTGAGTAATGTATATTACCCTTCTTCCGGTCGTAAAGATGATATACCAGGTAACTGCTTTGTTTGTCTCCCTAGCAGCAGCAGCAGCTGCCTTGGCCCCAAACCGGAGTAAGAAGGCCAAGGTGTTTGTCACTGAGGGCAAAGATGTGGCTCTGACTGGTGTCTGTGTGTTCTTCACAAGAGCCAATCCCTCCAAGGCTATCACCTCTGAGAATGTCCACAGGGTGAGTCTTCACCTTACTATCCAACACAAGGCTCTCTAACCCTGTTCCTGGAGAGCTACGTCCTGTAGGGTTTTCACCCCAACCCTAATCCTGATAATTAACTGATTGATAAACTGAATCAGATTAGTTACACTGGGATTGGATTGAAAACCTACAGGAGGGTAGCTCTCCAGGAACTGGGTTGGAGAACCCTGATCCAACACATAGTCGGCATTATACGTTTGATCAAGATTTATATGTCTAAAGGCTAAAACAATGTTTGTATAACAATGTTCTTATCATTCATAACACTATTTAACCTTGCCTTCAGGAAAACTATTTAAAGAGTTTAAGGATTAAAGCACACAATATTAGTAACAGTATGACACGTCAGCCCAATCCTTGCTTCTAAAATGGTGTCATCCCCTGGCCTACTGTGTGGTCATGTCAATCTAAAATTCTCTGGCCCTGGTAGGAGGTGAATTTCAACATGCTGGACACCACAGAGGTAGGCCTGCTTAAAAGTGTGGAGCAGCTGCTGTCTGAGATCTTCATACCCAGCCTGAAGAAGATGGACCATGGCTGGGGAGAGCTGGCCAGTCCACAGGCACAGTCAGTTAAACAGGAATTCATCAGCTCACTGGACAGCTTTGTGTCTGTGCTGGCCGGGGCACAGGAAAGCCTGCAGGAGAAGGTAGGTGACGTGAACGCTCAACAGACCTGGCTTCAAATACTATTTCAAATATCTAAATTACTTTCACATGCATTTCAAAGTACAGTGGCAAGAAAAAGTAGGAGAACCCTTTGGAAATACCTGGATTTCTGCATAAATTGGTCATAAAATTTGATCTGATCTTCATCTAGGTCACAACAATAGACAATCACAGTCTGCTTAAACTAATAACACACAAACAATTATACGCTTTCATGTCATTATTGAACACACCGTGTAAACATTCACAGTGCAGGGTGGGAAAAGTATGTGAACCCCTTTGGCAGCAATAACCTCAACCAAAAGTTTTCTGTAGTTGAGGATCAAACCTGCACAACGGTCAGGAGGCATTTTGGACCATTCCTCTTTACAAAACTGTTATAGTTCAGCAATATTTTTGGGATGTTTGGTGTGAACTTTTCTCTTGAGGTCATGCCACAGCATCTCAATCGGGTTGAGGTCAGGACTCTGACTGGGCCACTCTGGAAGGCGTATTTTCTTCTGTTGAAGCCATTCTGTTGTTGATTTATTTCTGTGTTTTGGGTTGTTGTCCTGTTGCATCACCCAACTTCTGTTGAACTTCATTTGGCAGACAGACAGCTGTTAAGGTTTTCTTCAGGGATCGGAGGACCAAAATGCAGCATGATTATTTCGATACATCTTTAATCAAAGATAAACACGAACAATACAAAAACAATAAACGTAACGTGAAAACCTAACCAGCTTTATCTGGTGCAAACAAACACAGAGACAGGAACAATCACCCACGAAACACTCAAAGAATATGGCTGCCTAAATATGGTTCCCAATCAGAGACAATGATAAACACCTGCCTCTGATTGAGAACCACTCCAGGCAGCCATAGACTATTCTAGACAACCCCACTAACCACTATCCCATAACCTACAACAAACTCCTAGACAAAACACACCACATAAAATAACCCATGTCACACCCTGGCCTGATCAAAATAATAAAGAAAACACAAAATACTAAGACATTCTCCTGCAAAATGTCCTGATAAACTTGGGAATTCATTTTCCCGTCGATGATAGCAAGCTGTCCAGGCCCTGAGGTAGCAAAGCAGCCCCAAGACATGATGCTGCCTCCACGATACTTTACAGTTAGGATGAGGTTTGATGTTGGTGTGCTGTCTTTTTTTCTCCACACATAGTGTTGTGTGTTCCTTCCAAACAACTCAACTTTAGTTTCATCTGTCCACAGAATATTTTGCCAGTAGCAAGCACTGTGGAACATCCAGGTGCACTTTTGCAAACTTCAGATGTGCAGCAATGGGTTTTTTGGACAGCAGGGACTTCTTCCGTGGTGTTCTCCCATGAACACCATTCTTGTTTAGTGTTTTACATATCATTCACTCGTCAACAGAGATGTTAGCATGTTCCAGAGATTTCTGTAAGTCTTTAGCTGACACTCTAGGATTCTTTTTAACCTCATTGAACATTCTGCGTTGTGCTCTTGCAGTCATCTTTGCAGGACGGCTACTCCTAGGGAGAGTAGCAACAGTGCTGAACTTTCTCCATTTATAGACAGTTTATCTTACCGTGGACTGATGCACATCAAGGCTTTTAGAAATACTTTTGTAACCCTTTCCAGCTTTATGCAAGTCAACAATTCTTAATCTTACGTCTTCTGAGATCTCTTTTGTTCGAGGCATTGGTTCACATCAGGCAATGCTTCTTGTGAATAGCAAACTCAAATGTTGTGAGTGTTTTTTTTTATAGGACAAGGCAGCTCTAACCAACATCCCCAACGTCAACTCATTGATTAGACTCCAGGTTAGCTGACTCCACTGGGGCGGCAGCGTAGCCTAGTGGTTAGAGCGTTGAACTGGTAACTGGAAGGTTGCAAGCTCAAACCCCCGAGCTGACAAGGTACAAATCTGTCATTCTGCCCCTGAACAGGCAGTTAACCCCTAGGCTGTCATTGAAAATAAGAATTTGGCCTAACTGACTTGCCTAGTTAAATAAAGGTTAAAAAAAAAATTAAATTTGCTTTTGGATAAGTCATTCGACTAGGGGTTTTCATACTTTTCCCAACCTACACTTTGAATGTTTAAATGATATATTCAATATAAACAAAAAAACACAATCATATGTGTGTTATTAGTTTAAGCACACTATGTTTGTCTATTGTTGTGACTTAGATGAATTGATGACCAATTTATGCAGAAATACAGGTAATTCCAAAGGGTTCATGTAATGCTCCGGGTGTCGTGGGTGTGGAGTCAGACGCAGGAGACAGAGAGTGCAAGGCTGTGCTTTTTTAATGCACCAACGCACCACAGGGTACTCACAATAATAACGGCCCCAAACAGGGGGAATGAGAAAGGTACAACTGAAATTTCACGACCAGGAACAAACACGTTCCTCTACATTAGAGCCGACAACCAGGCGGGCCGGCTGTCTAATAAGGACAAACTAATCATTCACCAACAGGTGCTACCAATAAACATACAAGGAGGGGGAGGAAAGACAATCAGTGGCAGCTAATAGGCCGGTGACGACGACCACCGAGTGCCACCCGCCCGGGAAGAGAAACCACCCTCGGTCGGACTCGTGACAGTTCACATACTTTTTCTTGCCACTGTAATTATTCAGATGTGTTTTATTTGAAAAGACAAGTAGTTGAATATTGGAATGTATTTGGAAAACTCAAATACACTGACTCAAATACACTCCCATGTATTTAACCCAGGTATTTGAAAATAATATTTGAAATAAGTATTTGAAAATACTTTCAAAAAGTATGCTATTTATAGAAAATTATTTGAAAATACTTAAAAATAATTCCAATAGTTGTGGTTGATTTGGGCCACATTATTTGAAAATACTCAAATACACACACACACTTATCAAAATAAACAAATGTAATTTTGCAATTACTAATATGGATATACAATTGATATCATTAATCATTTAATTTAGGTGAATCTAAAAGAATGTGACGAATTTGACCTGAAGACACTGAAAGGCCCGTCTGACTTCATTGCTGTGGCTAACAGCACAGAGGCAACAGAGAAGATAGAGGCCTGTATGAAAGTGTGGATCAAACAGATTGAACAGGTAAAATAGATTGAACCTCAATAGCATCATGCACACTTATCCCCTCCGTGGACCTGTTTTATTGTGGGTGGAGGTGTGTGTTTAATATAGTCAATACAATACAACTTTATTTATCCTCTCAGGGGAAATTACATCAAGATCCACCACATCTAACACAGTGTATAGATATTGCATTCCCCAATCAGCAGTGATGGTGTTGTATCCAGGTGCTGGCTGAGAGTGACCAGCTGAGGAAGGAGGCAGATGACCTGGGGCCGCGGGCCGAGCTGGACCACTGGAAGAAACGCATGTCCCGCTTCAACTACCTCCTGGACCAGCTGAAGAGCCCCGATGTCAAATCTGTCCTGGGCGTTCTCATGATGGCCAAGTCAAAACTCATCAAGGTGAGCAAGCTGTTACACCCTGTCCTCCGTAACACAGGAGTAGATGTTAAAGGCCTGCTAATAAAATGTTAAAATATCAATTTAGATTTTTGCTACATGAGACTCGTTCGTGGGAGCCAGTCACATAAACAAATTAAGTAAAGTACTCCTCTATGCTTACTGAACATGGCTCTCATATCTGAATTCAATTGGTGTTTTCTGTATTACTGTAGCAGAATAGGTACAGTGCATGTTTGATGACTGTATCTGTCCCACCAGTCCTGGCGAGAGCTGGACACCAGGATCACTGACTCAGCCAACGAGGCCAAGGACAATGTGAAGTACCTCTACACTCTGGAGAAGTTCTGTGACCCGCTCTACAACAGTGATCCTGTGAGAGACTAATATTGTATAGTTTTCAATATAACAACTAATTTTCCTCTAAGATTTACTAACTACAGACTTACATAGTTTGCCAGTTTACCGGGCCAAACAGATTATGCTTAATCCTGGACTAAGAAGAACCCTCAATTTAAAACCTTTTAGACCAGGACTAAGCTTAATCTGTGAAACCGGTCCTCTATGTATATCGATCTTAATGGATTTGAAAATTCATTATTGTATGATTGTATTGATTGCTAAATGAACGCAGGTGTCGATGGTGGAGGCCATTCCAGGCCTGATCAATGCCATCCGGATGATCCACAGTATCTCCCGCTACTACAACACCTCAGAGAAGATCACCTCCCTGTTTGTCAAGGTCATTATTGCCAAGATAGTGTATTTAACCACCAAGAAGAAGAGGTGACTGTAAATCTCGCTCACAATTAAAAGCTGCCAGATGTATTACATTTAATCATTAGGAGTGTATTGAAATCAATCTTGTCAATTCTTCTTTGATGTTCTTGGTGCATTTGGCCGCACCACCTGGTCTCATGTTAGCTGAAGTGCTGTCTACCTCCGTCCCAAGCCTGTTAACCAGTCATCCCATTGAGATTACTTATTAGAGTGACACGTGAAATGTATCCTTTTTTCTTCGGTATCTCCATGTCTTAGGTTACCAACCAGATGATTACAGCATGTAAGGCTTACATCACCAACAACGGTTCTGCGTCCATATGGGACCAGCCTCAGGGTGTTGTAGCTGAGAAACTGAAAGCTGCTATCCACCTAAACCAGGTACTGCTTTCAACACACTATAACCAGATCATTTAAAATACTGTGCTAAATCAAGTAACAAAGAAATGTGCTTTTTGAAAGTACAGGCCCTTAAGAGCTTTAATGTATAAAATAATATATTATATCTAGTGTAATACCACCACATCCTTTACGCACTTCTCACAAATGAACTATTTTACAGTGTAACTTCCTTTCCATGCTCCTCCAATGACTTTTCATCTGGATCCCATCTATCTCATTATAGGAGTACCAGAAGTGCTTCCACAAGACCAAGGAGAAGCTGGAGCAGAGTCTGTCCGAGAGGCAGTTTGATTTCAGTGAGATGTACATCTTTGGGAAGTTTGAGACGTTCCAACGACGCCTCTACAAGATCCTGAACATGTTCAGCACCATCACTACTTACTCAGCCCTACAGGACTCCAAGATAGAAGGCCTGGAAACTATGGCAACCACTTTTCAGGTATATTGTTGGGAGATTAGAATAGTTTGTAGACCTTACCTTTTTAGATATTACTTTTTAGGCATGACCTTTTTTGACGTTACCTTTTTAGATGTTACCCTTTTAGACATGACTTAACACATTGCATTTCTATACGTTACCTTTTTAGATATTACTTTTTAGATATTACTTTTTGGGCATGACCTTTTGACGTTACCTTTTTAGATGTTACCCTTTTAGACATGACTTAACACATTGCATTTCTATACGTTACCTTTTTAGACATTACCGTTTTAAATGTTACCTTTTTAGATGTTACCCTTTTAGACATGACTTAACACATTGCATTTCTATACGTTACTTTTTTAAACGTTACCTTTAGACGTTACCATTTAATGTTACCTTTTTAACGTTACTTTTTCAGATGTTACGTTTTTAGACGTTATCTTTTCAGACGTTTGCGTTTTAAATGTTACCTTTTTATACGTTACCGTTTAATGTTACCTTTTTAGACGTTATCTTTTCAGACGTTTTTCCTTGCAACTGTAGTAATGTTATATCTGCTCTTTCTATTGCTTCCGCTGGACAGACTGCAGAAATGCAGGGGAAATGGGAGGTAACTTTACCACAAGTTTTTTTGTCCTTGTTTTTGTCCATCAGTGCATGCCTCATCATCATTATCATCAACTCTACCAAGCATATAGCCATACTAAACTCCTAACGGTCTCTCTTTCTAAAAGAGCTGCAAAATCTGGAACCCTACAAATAAGCCGGGCTCGACAATCTGGACCCTCTCTTTATAAAATGATCCACCGCAATTGTTGCAACCCTTATTACTAGCCTGTTCAACCTTGCTTTCGTATCGTCTGAGATCCCTAAAGATTGGAAAGCTGCCACGGTCATCCCCCTCTTCAAAGGGGGTGACACTCTATTACTAAGTCCTGATGGCCTTTTGTTGAAGTTGACAGCTTGTTCACAGGAGCCAGAATATACATATTTTATGGTAAACTGCTCATTGGAGAAATTACTGCTATTTTATACACTGCCTTTCATCCCTGCCATTGTAGATGGAGGATCTTTAAATAGGGATGGTGTCCAGCCAGAAGCTGCATGTCATCATCATTCTACATTCTATATTATGTGGCCTACTACTCTGATTAAAATGAAATTAAACCCAACAGTCTCACAACATTCAACGGAAACATTGTTGACAGTCTTTTGGCTTTGGTTGGAATGAATACAGACACAAGAAATGATCAAAAGCCTCAAGAGCTTTGGAAAGAATGGAAAAATAACCTGTCTGCCTTTTATTTTCAGAGCATTGTATTGAGCATGAAGAAAAAGCACTACAGTTTCCTTGATCAGAGAAGAACGGACTTCGATCAGGACTATGATGAGTTTTGTAAAAATACCACTGACTTGCATGTAAGTTTACACTTAATAACAAACTTACCAGTAAATCCTAACACAACATATCTAAATAATCTCCTAATTTACTTGCACAATTGTTTGTTATGTTCATTTGCTTTCAGAATCAGCTGAAGACCTTCATGGATAACACTTTCGATACGATTCAAAACACAGAGAGGGCTTTGAATGTACTCAAAACATTTGAAAGGTACTGTTATTTCAGTCCACCTCTATGTCAAACTAACCTTCAATTCATTTCAGTCCTATTAACAGCCATTTCATTCATTCTCCATTTGATATCATAATCTCCCCTTACATCACCAAGACTGGGCATTCCAGACCTGGGCATCGATGAGAATTACCAGCGGATCCTTCAGAACTATGGGAGAGACATAGAGATGGTGTCCCGTAACTACACCAAGCAGAAGATGGATCCTCCCATTGGCCGGGACCTGCCCCCGGTAGCCGGTAAGATCCTGTGGGCACGCCAGCTGTACCGGAGGATCCAGGAACCCATGGATCTGTTTCAGGAATCCCCTGGGGTGCTGGCTACGCCCGAGGCCAAACGCATCATCAGGAACTACAACAGGTTGGCCAGGGTGCTGCTGGAGTTTGAGATGCTCTACCACAGTGGATGGATGAAACAGGTGAGACAGGGCCCCTCCTGGTTGTCTTATTTATTGTGATCTTAAAGGCAAAACTGATTCTTAAATCAGCATTCCTACTCTGAGACTCTTGATACGGTCTCTGGATTACTGGCTGGACTTATACTCCAGTAGCATAGCAGCGTTAACTGTTACTGTTATTAATGCTGATCTGTACCTTATCTGTAGCCTGGTCCCATATCTGTTTGTGCTGTCATAGTTGGCAAGACTGATATTACTTTTGATTGACTTGTTGATTTCCCACAGACATACTGTAGATGACTCATATCACTCATACACTCTCTCTCGCTGTCTCTCTCCCTCTCTCACACACGTTCTCACTCCCCAGATCGAGGAGGTCAGACTGGGCCTCCAGGCCTCTTTACTGGTCAAATGTCCCGATACGGGGGACCTGTTTGTCAACTTTGACCCCCAGATCCTGACTCAGATTAGGGAGACAGACTGCATGACCAGGATGAGGCTGGATATTCCTCCCTTTGCCGCCATCTTACAGCAGAAACAAGATGCCCTCAAGAAGAACTACAACAAGCTGCAGGTACACTAGTTTTTCCATGATGCCTTTTGATCAACTGCATATTGAGCATGATCCTGTATCTTTAAAAAGGTTTATGTACACTCAACAGTAATAAAAGGGCTGTCATTTCAATTCATTTTGAATTGAGTACAAAGTCCTATGAGATGGGATTTAGTCAGTAGAATCTTAATGCGAAGATTAGAAAACACTTTAACTTCATTCCTGGCATTATAATGTCATTACTAATTTCTCTATTTCTGACGCCCATCCACAGCTGGTTCTGACGGAGAACGCCAGGGTCCGGGCTAAGATACAGAGTGCCTTTGGGCAACTGGTGATGCCTCATGTTGCTAAGGTGGACGAAGCCATTCTGCCAGGCCTGACCTCCCTCAACTGGACCTCACTGAACATCGAGAAATACCTCAGCCGCATCAACAGTGCTCTCAGTATGTAACCATGTCCAATCTAACCATGTCAGCACTGTACTGTGCTCTGTCATAGCACCATACTATAAAACGGCAGAACAATCTCACCACAATAACCAGAACAGTAAGCACACCTAAACTTTGACGTCATTTGATCGCAGTTAATTGTGCCTGATCAACTCATGTCAAATATCCCATTGGAAAAAGTTATATCTGCTGTCCCAGTGAGCAAAGCTGATTGTAACTGCTGTTTCCTTGTGACCCCTGGTGACACCGTGGTGCTGTGTATGACCTCTGACCTGTGTGTCCAGTGGACCTGGAGCTGCTGATGGACAGAGTGAATGACCTGGTGGAGTTCAGGATAGACGCTGTGCTGCAAGAGATGAGTGGAGCCACACTGTGGGTTCTGCCCCTGGAGGAACCTTTCAGCTGTGAAGAGTTCGTTCAGACCACCAGGGTAAACAAAGATTCCCTCTGTATTATATGTTAAACACATACACTACCGTTCAAAAGTTTGGGGTCACTTAGAAATGTCCTTGTTTTTGAAAGAAAGGCACATTTTTCATCCATTAAAATAACCTCAAATTGATCAGAAATACAGTGTAAACATTGTTAATGTTGTAAATGACTACTGTAGCTGGAAACGGCTGAGTTCAGTTGGTCAGGTGTAGTGGCTAGTTGGAACAAAATGGTGCAGTACCTGCAGCACTCCAGGAACAGGGTTGCCTACCCCTGATATAGGCTAATGTACTTTCTTCTGTTATGTCATGGTAGGAGCTGTGTATAAAGGGAGCTCAGAGTCTCCATGCCAAGAGTTCCCTGGTGGAGGAGGCAACCAATGAGCTCATCAACATGCTGCTGGAGTTTGAACTGAACAAGGAGGGGGACGAGGAACTACTAGAGGAGAGCAGGACTGATATGGACCAAGTGGAGAGTGAAGGTACTGTAACCTACAGTTTTAACTGTGATAATCATGATGCAGCAAAACTCAAACAGAGAGTGATAACAGGGTCAGTAAAATACAAGGGAAAGGGTACAATAGCAAAACGATTGTTCAGGTGCACAAAGACTGACTGTTACAGACTGAAAATGAGAAAGTGTGCGTGCCTGTGTCCATGCCTGCGTGCGTGGTGGTGTACATGCAGGTGTATTCATGTCTGTTTATGCCTCTTCCCAGGGGAGGAGGAGGGTAAGTCAGAGGGTCGCATCAACCTGCTGTCTCGTAACACCACGGCAGCGAGCACCACAGGCCCCCCGTCTCCCCTGGTGAAGAGGAAGAAGAGAGACCTGCTGGAGGTGATGGAGGAGGAGGCTCAAGAGCTTCTGTCCCACTTCAACCACCGTAACGTGGACGCCCTGCTGAGGCTCACACGCAACACCCTGGAGACCCTCCGCAAACGCCTCCACGCCTCCTCACTACTGCATTTCCTGGGTAAGTTCCATTAATCCAATGTACTGTATTTATAAAGCCAAATTTACATCATCAGTTGTCACAAAGTTGTAACAAAATGCCTCCCTTTGAGCTCCACCCTTTAGATGTTGGAGTAAGGTGGGGCTGTCTAGAAGGGCAGGGTTTCCCATTCCATTTCTCCCTACTTCAATGCTGCCCATCTCCCCACAGCAGAGAGTGATTCCCCCAGCCATCTAAAGGGCAGTGGTCAGCAGCCTATCTTCAGGACCAGTGTGACCCTGTCCATCCCCAATATCGCCATGGTCCCAGCCCTAGATGAGGTCCAGCAGGCTCTGAACCGGGCTGTGGAGTGTGTGGTCAGTGTCAGTAAAGGAGTCGGCCAGTGGAGCAAGGAGAGGATCTCCAAGGTGGGCTTGCTTTGGCTTAAAGCACCAATGCAGCAGTTTTTATTTCAATATCAAATAATTTCTGAGTAACAATTAAGTACCTTACTGTGATTGTTTTCAATTAAAATTGTCCCCAAAAAAATCCTTCATAGCAAAGAGCAATTTCTCATGCAAGAATTTGCTAGGACTGTCTTGGAGTGGTGAGGGGAGAACTGAAAACTAGCTGTTATTGCCAGGTCAAAACACAATCCCACCAAAACAGGCTGAAAATGTCAGGCAGTTTTTTCAAACAGCTCGTACACTAAAAGGCAATATCATAATTTTCATAGTATTCCAACCTCATTGTGTGGAAATATATATAAAACACATTCACATCAAATGTTTGACTTTAATATGTCTGTGACATCTGCACAATCATGAGATTATGGTTTTAGTTAGTCTTAAAACAAAGATGAATTATTCTGTTCATGCCAAAACAGAGGAAGATGAGTGAGAGACGCATGGCTGCTCTGAGACAGGACAAGAGTGACAGTGAGTCAGAGGACGGAGAGACCACCTACAGGAGTCTGGCTGACGGCAGTACCTCAGACATCTCCGCCTCTGTGACCCAGGCCATACCCTACCAGGCCAGGAACTACTACAAGAGTGTGTCTGAGAACAAGGAGATCATCAAGCTGGTGTCTGTGCTCAGCACCTCCATCAACTCTACCAAGAAGGTACATACAGGTCTACACACAAAACAAAAAGTCTGTTTCTCCTGTTTTCCTAACGTTCTGACCTTAGTGTGTCAAATTCTAACTATTTTGTGTTTGATACTGACACCTATCCCCTAAGATGTTGTGAAAATGAGACCTAAATCAAATCAATTAAATTAATTAATTAAACTTTATTGAAAGTGCATTTAAAACCTGGCTGTTGTGTTGTTGTTGGCCAGGAGGTGATGAATGCTTTGGACCGCTTCAGTCGTTACCACCACATCTGGAGGAAGGAACGAGAGGACACCATCCAAAAGTTCATCCAGGGCAGCCCTCTGCTGTCTGAGTTTGAGTCTCAGATCCTCTACTACAAAGACCTGGAGCTGGAGATCAATGCTGAGCCTGAGTACATCACTGTGGGAGCTCTGGCCCTCTATACAGGTAGAGTACATCCCTGTAGGAGCTCTGGCCCTCTATACAGGTAGAGTACATCACTGTAGGAGCTCTGGCCCTCTATACAGGTAGAGTACATCACTGTGGGTACTCTGGCCCTCTATACAGATAGAATACATCACTGTGGGAGCTCTGGCCCTCTATACAGGTAGAGTACATCCCTGTAGGAGCTCTGGCCCTCTATACAGGTAGAGTACATCCCTGTCTAGAGCTCTGGCCCTCTATACAGGTAGAGTACATCCCTGTAGGAGCTCTGGCCCTCTATACAGGAGCATCTGGCCCTCTATACAGGTAGAGTACATCCCTGTGTCTGGCCCTCTATACAGGTAGAGTACATCACTGGAGCTCTGGCCCTCTATACAGGTAGAGTACATCATTGTGGGAGCTCTGGCCCTCTATAGAGTACATCACTGTGGGAGCTCTGGCCCTCTATAGAGTACATCACTGTGGGAGCTCTGGCCCTCTATACAGGTAGAGTACATCACTGTGGGAGCTCTGGCCCTCTATACAGGTAGAGTACATCCCTGTAGGAGCTCTGCCCTCCATACAGGTAGAATACATCACTGTGGGAGCTCTTGCCTTCTATATAGGTAGAATATGTCACTGTAGGTGAACTGGCCCTCTATACAGGTACCTAGCCGTGGGAAATAGGGGTGCTTAGGGTGCTGCAGCACCCCCTGAAAAATACAAAAATCTAAAATAAAATACAGGTAACTGTAGACTGACCTGTAACTCTACAACTTTCTCCCCGTTATGTGAAATTTCGGGCTATTTTCACTGCTGATCCCCTGCATTAACCTCACAAGACAACCCTGCCAAATATGACTGCACATGTTCTTAGTAGTATTTCACAATACCATTATTTCATTTTTCAACCCTGTGTAACCCTCTCACCAGGCTTGAATTTGACTCTCACAATATTACCTTACATAGAGTATCTCAACAGCATGGGATGTTAGGTGAGAAGGACATCTCCAATAAGAATTCATATTGTAAACTATCTAGGGTGACTAGGGTATTAACTTTAGATAGAATGATTATAGATTTTTGTTATCGTATAAGGATATGCTTTCCCACGCATTAAATTCAATTGCAACAGTAAATGACTCCACCAAGGCAACATACATATGGTTCAAAATGTGTATTATTACATTTTCAAAGCACCACATCAAAATAAATAAAAAATAATAAACTCCAATGAGTCGTGCACAACCCATGTCCAAATTATTTATATCTTGCTTAACCCGTTGGCGCGCGTTGGAGCTCAACAAAAAAATGACGACACACATCAAGTCCAGAAGCACACCACCGTTGTGGTTACTCACGACTCGTAGATATTCCCTCAGTGAAGTAATGCCAGTTCCTTTCAGGTTTCCTCACAAGATCCACAGCAAGCACAGCTATTAATGCAGAAGGTACTCTTTAGCCGTAACCGATATCCCATGGGAACGTGAACTCTTTCATCTTTCCCAAGCAATTCTCTCTCGGTGTTGCACTATGCTAGGCTAACCTCAAGGCTGGCAAATACCTATATGATGAGAATGTAGCTTCAGTCTACACTAAGTCTTTCTTAACAAAATTATAACAACTCTCTTGTAAATTAAAATCGGTATTTCCCTTCAAAACTCGGTAGGTATGGGTTTTGCTCTATTTTTATCATCTTTTATATTTTTCACCAACAGTCATAATGTAAAGTCTATCCTTTTCTCAAGGTCTCTCTCCCTCTCTTTTTTTCCCAGGCCTCCCGTTAACCAGGTCAACTCTCCCATTGGACACAGCTAAAAAAGAGACCTTATTGGTCAAAACTTAAACGTAAACCAACCTATTCACTTTTACATTAAATAAATATTTATTCAAAAGAAATGCGTTAACAACATTACAATTCGGGAGCAATTCAATCACCTTTTCAATATAATACCAATTAATTATAACAAATAAGCTCAATACTTGGTTCTAACAAGAATAAACTCGATACTTGGTTCTAACAAGAATATTACAACTGCATGAATATCTGGTTATTATCAGACTAATATCTGATTTGTTGTTGAACAGCTGACCTGAAGATGGCCCTGACTGTGGAGACTAAGAGCTGGATGGTGGACTACGGCCTGCACTGTAACAGGAAGTACCGGACAGATATGGAGAACATCTTCACGTTAGTGGACGAGGCGGCAAAGAAATTGAACCGACCAATCAAAGACTTGGACGACATCCGCATCGCCATGGCATCGCTGAAGGAGATCAGAGAGCAGCAGATCTCCATTGACTTCCAAGTGGGACCCATAGAGGTAGGGAACACAAATGCACACTTCTTTCAAAGAGACAGTGGTGGAAAAAGTACACAATTGTCATATTTGAGTAAAAGTATAGCTACCTTAATAGAAAGTAACTAAAGTAAAGGTGAAAGTAAGCCAGTAAAATAGTACCTGAGTTAAAGTCTAAAAGTATTTGGTTTTAAATATGCTTATGTATCAAAAGGAAAAGTATAAATAATAAACATTCCTTATATTAAGCAAAGCAGACAGCACCATTTTCTTGTTCTTAAAATGTATGGATAGCCAGGGGCACACTCCAACACTCAGACATTATTTACAAACAATGCTTTTGTGTTTAGTGAGTCTGCCAGGCCAGAGGGAGTAGGGATGACCATGTGTTCTCTTGATAAGTGCTTGAATTTGACAATTTTCCTGTCCTGTTAAGCATTCAAAATGTATCCAGTACTTTTGGTTGTCAGGGAAAATGTATGAAGTAAAAAGTACAACATTTTCTTTAGGAATGTAGTGAAGTAAAAGTCCAAGTTGTCAAAAATATAAATAGTAAAGTACAGAGATCCCAAAAAACGACTTAAGTAGTACTTTAAGGTATTTTTACTTACGTACTTTACACTACTGCAGAGAGATACTGTATGAATAATTCACTGAGACATTTGCAATGTCCACTTTCATTCAGTAGGAGGCAAATCTTAATTCCCACCTAAGTCACATTTCTACTTAGTCTATGGGCATTGGTATCAATGGGTGATAATTCGACTTAGGTGGAAGTTAGGATTTGCCCATAGTTTGATTAAGTCCTTGCAGTCTGTATTTGGTTGTGAGAAGACACTGGAGATCTGTGTTGTATTATGTGTCTGTTCAGTGCTGTGCATTCCCCTTTCCCTTTCCTAGGAGTCCTATGCCATGCTCCATAAGTACGGCCTGGTAGTGGCGAAGGAGGAGGCAGAGAAGGTGGACACGCTGCGCTACACCTGGGAGAAGCTGCTAGCGCACAGCACAGAGGTCCAGAATGAGCTGGTGTCCCTGCAGCCCAACTTCAGAGGAGAGCTCATAGACAACGTGCAGACGTTTGTGGAGGACTGTGGACACTTCTATCAGGACTATGACAAGGTTCAGACACGTCTCACAGCTCGTTCTAGGTCTTACTCACAGCTACACCTAACACCAAGGCTGTCTAGGTCTTACTCACAGCTACACCTAACACCAAGGCTATCTAGGTCTTACTCACAGCTACACCTAACACCAAGGCTATCTAGGTCTTACTCACAGCTACACCTAACACCAAGGCTATCTAGGTCTTACTCACAGCTACACCTAACACCAAGGCTGTCTAGGTCTTACTCACAGCTACACCTAACACCAAGGCTGTCTAGGTCTTACTCACAGCTACACCTAACACCAAGGCTGTCTAGGTCTTACTCACAGCTACACCTAACACCAAGACTGTCTACACCAAGGCTGGCTGTCTAGGTCTTACTCACAGCTACACCTAACACCAAGGCTTACTCACAGTCTAAGGCTGGTCTTACTCACAGCTACACCTAACACCAAGGCTGTCTAGGTCTTACTCACAGCTACACCTAACACCAAGCCTGTCTAGGTCTTACTCACAGCTACACCTAACACCAAGACTGTCTAGGTCCTACTCACAGCTATACCTAACACCAAGGCTGTCTAGGTCTTACTCACAGCTACACCTAACACCAAGGCTGTCTAGGTCTTACTCATAGCTACACCTAACACCAAGGCTGTCTAGGTCTTACTCACAGCTACACCTAACACCAAGGCTGTCTAGGTCTTACTCACAGCTACATCTAACACCAAGACTGTCTAGGTCTGACTCACAGCTACACGTAACACCAAGGCTGTCTAGGTCTTACTCACAGCTACACGTAACACCAAGGCTGTCTAGGTCTTAGACATTTCTATTTCTATTACAGTTAACTTGGCACGCTCTAAATAAGACTGCTAGCTAATTGCTGACGCAGGCTGTGTTTCATTCCCAGGACGGTCCCATGGTTGTCGGACTGGCTCCCCAAGACGCTAGTGACAGACTCATCATGTTTCAGGTGAGTACAGTGTGTATCTTCAAGAGAGGAATCTACAGTATATACCTCTCTGCAGCATTTCATTTAAGTTGATACATTCACAGAGGTTTTCATTCATATGTTCTATGTCTTTTTAAAATGTTAAATGTATTACTTATTTCTACCATATTTAACATAGCCAACAACATGCATGATTGTATTATTGTGTGTTGCATGGTTTTGGAAATGATATATGTGACCATTCATGCACTTTACTGTACTTTTCATTTTGTTTGGTCAGAATCGCTTTGACAACCTGTTCCGTAAGTACATCACCTACACTGGTGGAGAGGAGCTGTTTGGCCTGCCTGTGACCCAACACCCTCAGCTGCTGGAGATCAGGAGACAGCTCACCCTCCTCCAGAAGCTCTATGGACTCTACAACAGTGTCATCGACACCGTCAACGGCTACTATGACATCCTCTGGGCCGACATCCACATAGACAGGATCAATAACGAACTTCTTGACTTCCAGACGCGGTAAGGAAACCAAACAACAACCATGAGAGACATTTACACAGAACTCACTGATGAATAATCTCATTGAGGATTTACATTTCCAAAAGGAAGTTAGATGTTCGTGTTATTTCACCCTCTCATTTCCAGTTGTCGCAAGCTGCCCCGTGCCCTCAAAGAGTGGAAGGCATTCCTTGACCTGAAGAAAAGTATAGATGAGTTCAACGAGTGTTGCCCCCTACTGGAACTGATGACCAACAAGGCCATGATGACGCGTCACTGGAAGAGAATCACCGAGGTGACAGGACACAGCTTCGAGGTGGAGACGGACACTTTCAAGCTGCGCAACATCATGGAAGCTCCGCTCCTCAAATGCAAAGAGGAAATTGAGGTGATTATGGATTTTTGTTGCTGTTGTTGGTGCTGAAACGCGGGTAGGATCCAGGTAATTTATTCTCTATAGCCGTACAACTACCGGTACTCCACTCACCATAACTATTCTGTACTGTAAATTGAGGGTAGAAAAAAAGGTTTGACCTCAATAGGACAAGTTGGTAAAACAAAGGTAAAATAAAGATAAATGTTGTTTGAACTCCCGCTGGGCAGGATATTTGTATCAGTGCAGTGAAGGAGAGGGACATTGAGCAGAAGCTGAAGCAGGTGATTGCTGAGTGGGACAACAAGACATTCACCTTCGCCAACTTCAAGACGCGAGGGGAGCTGCTACTGAGGGGCGACAGCACCGCTGAGATCATTACTAACATGGAGGACAGCCTCATGGTGTTGGGATCACTCATGAGTAACAGGTTAGACTAGAGACCTACTAGAGGCACAAATGACTTAGCCTGGAAATCTAGACTGATTTCTGCTTCATGTTTGTTAACAATAGTTAAATGTAGCCCAAGTCAGTCTTAATTTTGAGGCAACAAATGACCTGGGGGTTCGGAGTGATATATGATTTCTTCTCAATTGTTTATCATATTTCAGCACAGGAGGTTGGTGGCACCTTCATTGGGGAGAACAGGCTTGTGGTAATGACTGGAGTGGAATCAGTGGAATGGTATCAAACACATGGTCTCCCGTTGTTTGATGCCATTCCATTTGCTCCGTTCCGGCCATTATTATGAGCCCCCTCAGCAGCCTTCGTTGTATTTCAACATCCAGTTGACTTGTCATCTAGAGTTCAACAGTTGTGTTGTTTGTGTTTAGACAGTTGTGTTTAGACTGGGGGTGCTTTGCATTGTACAGACGTTTAGTGTTTGTGTACTGTAGTAGTCAATGATTGACTCAGATGATGACACAGGTACAACACGCCATTCAAGCCCCAGATCCAGAAATGGGTTCAGAACCTTTCCAATACCACTGACATCATAGATAACTGGATGACTGTCCAGAACCTGTGGATCTACCTCGAGGCTGTGTTCGTTGGAGGGGACATAGCCAAACAGCTACCCAAGGTAAGAACAAATACATTGACTTTTCATCTGAAAACATGTCTTTAACCTTACGCTATTAATCAAATTGACTTATAAAGCCCTTCTTACGTCAGCTGATGTCAAAAAGTGCTGGGGTTCCACAATTTCGGGAACTTTTACAGTGCCCTGGTTTTTCAGAAATCATGTTTTTTGGGGTGGGGAAACCCAGGAACATTTTGCAAACTTAGGAATGACAATGAATTATCTGAATGACAGGAGGCAAAACGTTTCTCCAACATCGACAAGTCCTGGGTGAAGATCATGACGCGGGTCCATGAGATGCCCAACGTGGTGCAGTCATGTGTGGGGGACGAGACCATGGGACAGCTGTTGCCTCACCTACTGGAACAACTGGAGATCTGTCAGAAATCTCTCACTGGGTAAGTCTATCTGAATGTCTATCGGAAGTTTCTCACTGGGTGAGTCTGTCTGGAGGTCTGCCAGAAGTCTCTGGGTGAGTCTGTCTGGAGGTCTGCCAGAAGTCTCTGGGTGAGTCTGTCTGGAGGTCTGTCAGAAGTCTCTGGGTGAGTCTGTCTGGAGGTCTGCCAGAAGTCTCTGGGTGAGTCTGTCTGGAGGTCTGTCAGAAGTCTCTGGGTGAGTCTGTCTGGAGGTCTGCCCGAAGTCTCTGGGTGAGTCTGTCTGGAGGTCTGTCAGAAGTCTCTGGGTAAGTCTCTGGAGGTCTGCCAGAAGTCTCTGGGTGAGTCTGTCTGTAGGTCTGCCCGAAGTCTCTGGTAAGTCTGCCTGGATCTGTCAGAAGTCTCTGGGTGAGTCTGCCTGGAGGTCTGTCAAAAGTCTCTGGATAAGTCTGTCTGGAGGTCTGTCAGAAGTCTCTCACTGGGTAGGCCTATACTTATACTTTGAATTTGTTTTAAATAGTTGAATTGAAAGTATTCATGTACCAGTATGACACCTTCCAAGTTTGCCTGCGTTGTACATTGGTAGCTTGATGATGTGTACTAAACTAGTATTATTTTCAACGCTTTTTTTTAGGGGGTAGATCAGCTTTAATATTGTGGATAGATTGTAGCTTCTGACTATCCAGTTTTCAACCCTTGGTTGTGTGTGTGATTGTGTGACTGATAGGTACTTGGAGAAGAAGCGTCTGCTGTTCCCACGGTTCTTCTTTGTGTCTGACCCGGCCCTGCTGGAGATTCTGGGCCAAGCCTCGGACTCCCACACCATACAGGCCCACCTGCTCAACGTCTTTGACAACATTAAATGTGTCCGCTTCCATGACAAGGTACAGTAACGCACAGACAGACATATCATTTTTTTCTACAATTATCTACAATTTTTCTACAAGTTACTTATTTGACTATTAGTAGTATTTGTCCTTCTGCAATAGTAACTACCCCAGATTCAGCAACATCAATAGTATCTGCTCTTCTGTCTTCACAGATGTACGACCGGATCCTGGCCATCTCGTCCAGGGAGGGGGAGACGGTAGAGCTGGATCGGCCGGTGACGGCTGAGGGGAACGTGGAGGTCTGGCTAAACGCCCTGCTGAAGGAATCCCAGAGGTCTCTTCACCTGGTCATCAGACAGGCTGTCCTGGCCATCCAGGACTCAGGCTTCCAGCTCATTGAGTTCCTGGACTCTTTCCCTGCTCAGGTGGGGAGACATGGGATACATCCTAAATGCCACCCTATTACATAGTCCACTACTTTTGACCCAGGTCCTGTTCAAAAGTAGTGCACTATATAGGGAATAGGCTGCAATTTGTGACACAGTCCTGGTCTTGGGGTCATCATTCATTCTCTTTTTTATAATGGGATAGATTACCTTAACCTTGACCTTGGAGCAATGGCCTTGTAGTTAGACTTTCCCATGCCTATGTTTCATTACTCAATACCTGATCAAGGATTACTGCTTTTCTGAAATTATCCTCCATTATTGTATAACTGAAACTGATCTACACCTTATCCAAATTCCAGACTTTCCTGATTTTATACATTGTCCTGATTACAGCCCTGATTGATAGGAAGACATGGAAGCCAGGAAAGATGACTTTAAGCTCTCTCATTGATGTCCTCTCTTTCTGACTCCATCAACCAGGTTGGTCTGCTGGGAGTCCAGATGATTTGGACCAGAGACTCAGAGGAGGCCCTGACCAACGCCCGCTACGACCGTAAGATCATGCCCAAGACCAACCAGTTCTTCTTGGAATTTCTCAACACCCTGATAGACATGACCACTAAAGACCTGGCCCCAATGGAGCGGGCCAAGTATGAGACACTCATAACCATCCATGTACACCAGAGGGACATCTTTGATGACCTGGTGAGTGTACTGGAATCACAAACTGACTCAGTGGCTAAAATAGTACTTCAATCCTAAAGGTCCCTTTGTGTATAAACTGAAGGTAATAATAGCTGTTGTGTAACATATTTGTGAACTTTTGGCAAACTGTTCCACCAAATATTTTCTGATTAGAGCGTGGTAGAGTCTGAGAATATCAATTTGAGTTTCCCCTGGTATTCAAATCACATTTGACGAGTCATTTGCAGTTTTATGAATTTCATAGGCTTTGGCAATGCTTTGTTTCCAGAGTGGTTTCTCTTTCCCCCTGCTCTCCCCTCAGTGTCGCCTGCATATCAAAAGCCCTACAGACTTTGAGTGGCTGAAGCAGTGTCGTTTCTACTTCAATGAGGACTCTGACAAGATGATCATCAACATGACTGACGTAGGCTTCATCTATCAGAATGAGTTCCTGGGCTGCACTGACAGACTGGTCATCACCCCTCTCACTGACAGGTAGGGACTAACTAGTCATCACCCCTCTGACTGACAGGTAGGGACTAACTAGTCATCACCCCTCTGACTGACAGGTAGGGACTAACTAGTCATCACCCCTCTGACTGAGGTAGGGACTAACCAGTCATCACCCCTCTCACTGACAGGTAAGGACTAACCAGTCATCACCCCTCTCACTGACAGGTAAGGACTAACCAGTCATCACCCCTCTGACTGACAGGTAGGGACTAACTAGTCATCACCCCTCTGACTGACAGGTAGGGACTAACCAGTCATCACCCCTCTGACTGACAGGTAGGGACTAACCAGTCATCACCCCTCTGACTGACAGGTAGGGACTAACCAGTCATCACCCCTCTGACTGACAGGTAAGGACTAACTAGTCATCACCCCTCTGACTGACAGGTAGGGACTAACCAGTCATCACCCCTCTGACTGACAGGTAGGGACTAACTAGTCATCACCCCTCTGACTGACAGGTAAGGACTAACTAGTCATCACCCCTCTGACTGACAGGTAAGGACTAACTAGTCATCACCCCTCTGACTGACAGGTAAGGACTAACTAGTCATCACCCCTCTGACTGACAGGTAAGGACTAACTAGTCATCACCCCTCTGACTGACAGGTAGGGACTAACTAGTCATCACCCCTCTCACTGACAGGTAAGGACTAACTAGTCATCACCCCTCTGACTGACAGGTAAGGACTAGGAAGTGGCTCCACCTCCACTCTAATAGCTTAACCAGTTATCATGCATTTTAGGCTAAAAGGGCACCATACATTTGTGGCGCTAAAAATGTACAGGTTTTTGTGACAAACTATTGCTAGGAGACACTAGAGTGCAGTAACGTTTTAGTGCCCACAAGTGTATGGTGTATCACATTGAATATCTTTGGGTGATTATCCTTGATATACCTTTTCCTTGGTGTGTGTTTGTCCCAGGTGCTACATCACACTGGCCCAGGCTCTGGGGATGAGTATGGGAGGAGCCCCGGCCGGCCCTGCAGGGACAGGGAAGACTGAGACCACTAAAGACATGGGCCGCTGCCTGGGGAAGTACGTGGTGGTCTTCAACTGCTCCGACCAGATGGACTTCAGAGGACTGGGGAGGATCTTTAAAGGTAGGAGCTTCTACTCATATTGCCTGGTCCCAAATACATTTGTGCTGAGTTGGATATATGTAAAGGATTTGGGGGGATTATAGGCTATATAAGATGTCACTCATATTACTGTTTATTACTGTGAAGAGAATGATGATCTCAACCTGAACCTATTGAACAGTGTAATGTTGTGTGTCTTTGTGTTGATTTGCAGGTCAGACTCTTGGGGTTGTTTTGAATGAGGAGTTTAATGTGAAGAGTGATGTGTAAAGTTGTGTTGATTGACAGGTCGGGCTCTTGGGATTGTTTTGAATGAGGAGTTTAATGTGAAGAGTGATGTGTAATGTTGTATTGATTGACAGGCCTAGCCCAGTCGGGCTCGTGGGGCTGTTTTGATGAGTTCAACCGTATTGACCTATCAGTGCTCTCCGTGGCGGCCCAGCAGATCGCCATCGTGCTTACCTGCAAGAAGGAGCGCCGCAAGAACTTCATCTTCACCGACGGAGACAACGTGGAAATGAATCCCGAATTCGGCATCTTCCTGACTATGGTTATTATTATTCTTAGCAGTCTATAAACTACTCCCTGTAGAAACCCCTTCACAAACGCTTTGCCAAGTAGAGCTTCATTTAAAGTACTTCTGAAAGGAATAGTGAATTATTGTCTTAAAGAAGATTAACTGAAACTAGTCCGAATCAGACAAGGTTTATTATTACTTTGAGGATGTTAGTCATAGACTTTGTTTTGCATTTTCATAGCATCAATCATCTGTAGTACACTATGTTCATGGCAGGTCATCATTGTAAATAATAAATTATTCTTAACAGTCTCACCTGGTTAAATAAAGATTTGATTATTAAATGTTTTTGCCCCCCATCAGAACCCGGGCTACGCAGGTCGTCAGGAGCTTCCAGAGAACCTGAAGATCAACTTCCGCTCAGTGGCCATGATGGTCCCAGACCGTCAGATCATCATCCGGGTCAAGCTGGCCAGCTGTGGCTTCATAGACAACATAGAGCTGGCCAGGAAGTTTTTCACCCTCTACAAACTGTGTGAGGAGCAGCTCTCCAAGCAGGTCAGCTATGAAATTAAATGTAACTACTGTAGATATTTCAATGAGAGCTGAACACAAGATATACATTTTAGTAGTTCCATATAAGTAAACAATCATGTCAAGTGAAATGTTATTTAACGTGTATCATCACAGTCTCAAATCACTATATATATATATATATATATATATATATATATATATATATATATATATATATAATTTTTTTTTTTTTACCCCTTTTTCTCCCCAATGTTGTGGTATCCAATTGGTAGTTGCAGTCTTGTCTCATCGCTGCAACTCCCGTACGGACTCGGGAGAGGCGAAGGTTGAGAGCTGTGCGTTCTCCGAAACACAACCCAACCAAGCCGCACTGCTTCTTGACACAATGCCTACTTAATCCGGAAGCCAGCCGCACCAATGTTTTGGAGGAAACACCGTAAACCTGGCGACTGTGTCAGCGTGCACTGCACCTGGTCCGCCACAGGAGTCGCTAGTGCGCGATGGGACAAGGACATCCTTGCCGCCCAAACCCACCCCTAACCCGGACAACGGCAATTGTGCACCGCCCCATGGGTCTCCCGGTCGCGGCTGTATGTGACAGAGCCTGGACTCAAACCCAGAATCTCTAGTGGCACAGATAGCACTGCAAGGCAGTGCTTTAGACCACTGCACCACTCAATTCACTTTAGAGGGAATTAATATACCACCTGTCAGGTGTAGATTATCTTGGCAAAGGAGAAATACTCACTAACAGGGATGTAAACAAATTTGTGCTCAAATGGGAGAGAAATAAGCTTTTTTTGTGGAAGGACAATTTCTGGGATCTTTTATTTAAACTCATGAAACATGGAAACACTTTACATGTTGCATTTATATTTTTTGTTCAGTATAAAAACAACCAAACTGTCCATGTATGTGTTCATTATGATATTTGTGTAGTTCATAGTTCTATTTCCATACAGTCCATGTTGGGTTCACTCTCTGTTTTTAAGGTGCATTACGACTTTGGACTCCGAAACATTTTGTCAGTTCTGCGTACACTGGGGGCAGTGAAACGAGCGAACCCCAATGACACAGAATCTACCATCGTCATGAGGGTTCTCAGAGATATGAACCTGTCCAAGCTGGTGAGTACAGTCAGTCAGATACACAGGACATTCTCCTCGAAATCAACTGCCATTTTAGAAAATGTTTTTTTTACGCACCATTAAGTGTTACAGATTGTTATTTTTTTTTCATATACTATTCTGTAATACATGAATAATGATTTCATCTTCAGTGAGGTGCAACATAACAGAAGTGGCATCATGGTTAACTTCACTGACATAATACTATATATGTTGACAGATAGATGAAGACGAGCCGTTGTTCCTCAGCCTGATAGAGGACCTCTTCCCTGGGATCCAGCTGGATAAAGCAGGCTACCCAGAGCTGGAGACAGCTATCGACAAACAGGTGAGAGGACATTTTATATAGCATAGAGAATTTTCGATCTACATGTAGTTTCTCACAATCCTCCTCCTCACACTGCTTCTCTTCTCTCCTGTTTCTTCTCCTTTCCCCTACAGTACATTTTAGTCATTTAGCTCTTATCCAGGGCGACTTACATGTGCAATTAGGGTTAAGTTCCTTGCTCAAGGGTACATCAACATATTTTTCACCTCGTCACCTCAGGGATTTGAGCCAGCGACGTTTTGGTTACTGTATTAAGCGCAAGGCTACATGCCGCCCCCACAGTATAATACAGAGTTTAAGGTATGAATCTCGTCTTGGTATTAGCCTTAATACCATAGTAGCATAAAACCTTTTTTTCGATCTAAATGTGAGGTAAGGATTATTTGTATTAACATGAAGAGTTCACCTCACTCTCTTCCATTGTTCTCCATACTGTAGGTGGAGGAGTCTGGTCTCATAACATGAAGAGTTCACCTCACTCTCTTCCATTGTTCTCCATACTGTAGGTGGAGGAGTCTGGTCTCATAACATGAAGAGTTCACCTCACTGTCTTCCATTGTTCTCCATACTGTAGGTGGAGGAGTCTGGTCTCATAACATGAAGAGTTCACCTCACTGTCTTCCATTGTTCTCCATACTGTAGGTGGAGGAGTCTGGTCTCATAACATGAAGAGTTCACCTCACTGTCTTCCATTGTTCTCCATACTGTAGGTGGAGGAGTCTGGTCTCATAACATGAAGAGTTCACCTCACTCTCTTCCATTGTTCTCCATACTGTAGGTGGAGGAGTCTGGTCTCATAACATGAAGAGTTCACCTCACTCTCTTCCATTGTTCTCCATACTGTAGGTGGAGGAGTCTGGTCTCATAACATGAAGAGTTCACCTCACTCTCTTCCATTGTTCTCCATACTGTAGGTGGAGGAGTCTGGTCTCATAACATGAAGAGTTCACCTCACTCTCTTCCATTGTTCTCCATACTGTAGGTGGAGGAGTCTGGTCTCATAACATGAAGAGTTCACTCACTCTCTTCCATTGTTCTCTATACTGTAGGTGGAGGAGTCTGGTCTCATAACATGAAGAGTTCACTTCACTGTCTTCCATTGTTCTCTATACTGTAGGTGGAGGAGTCTGTTCTCATAACATGAAGAGTTCACCTCACTCTCTTCCATTGTTCTCCATACTGTAGGTGGAGGAGTCTGGTCTCATAACATGAAGAGTTCACCTCACTCTCTTCCATTGTTCTCCATACTGTAGGTGGAGGAGTCTGGTCTCATAACATGAAGAGTTCACCTCACTCTCTTCCATTGTTCTCCATACTGTAGGTGGAGGAGTCTGTTCTCATAACATGAAGAGTTCACCTCACTGTCTTCCATTGTTCTCTATACTGTAGGTGGAGGAGTCTGGTCTCATAACATGAAGAGTTCACCTCACTCTCTTCCATTGTTCTCTATACTGTAGGTGGAGGAGTCTGGTCTCATAACATGAAGAGTTCACCTCACTCTCTTCCATTGTTCTCTATACTGTAGGTGGAGGAGTCTGGTCTCATAACATGAAGAGTTCACCTCACTCTCTTCCATTGTTCTCCATACTGTAGGTGGAGGAGTCTGGTCTCATAACATGAAGAGTTCACCTCACTCTCTTCCATTGTTCTCTATACTGTAGGTGGAGGAGTCTGGTCTCATAACATGAAGAGTTCACTTCACTGTCTTCCATTGTTCTCTATACTGTAGGTGGAGGAGTCTGTTCTCATAACATGAAGAGTTCACCTCACTCTCTTCCATTGTTCTCCATACTGTAGGTGGAGGAGTCTGGTCTCATAACATGAAGAGTTCACCTCACTCTCTTCCATTGTTCTCCATACTGTAGGTGGAGGAGTCTGTTCTCATAACATGAAGAGTTCACCTCACTCTCTTCCATTGTTCTCCATACTGTAGGTGGAGGAGTCTGGTCTCATAACATGAAGAGTTCACCTCACTCTCTTCCATTGTTCTCTATACTGTAGGTGGAGGAGTCTGTTCTCATAACATGAAAAGTTCACCTCACTGTCTTCCATTGTTCTCAATACTGTAGGTGGAGGAGTCTGGTCTCATAACATGATGAGTTTCTCTTATCCCTGTGTGTTCCATACTGTAGGTGGCAGAGGCAGGTTTGATCAGCCACCCTCCATGGAAGCTGAAGGTGATTCAGCTGTTTGAGACCCAGAGGGTCCGCCATGGCATGATGGCCCTGGGGCCCAGCGGAGCAGGAAAAACCACCTGCATTCACACCCTGATGAGAGCCATGACAGGTAAGAAACATCCCCATCAAAACACTGGACTTATTTGACCTTATTTGCTACCTCATGGCAATCATACTAAACTAAAATGCACAGACATTTACATGCACTAGAAAAAAATTGGCCGTTGTGTTAAGTTAATTTGTCTGTGTGTTTGCACCCACAGACTGCGGCCAGCCGCACAGAGAGATGCGTATGAACCCCAAAGCGATCACCGCCCCTCAGATGTTTGGCCGCCTAGATGTAGCTACCAATGACTGGACTGACGGCATCTTCTCTACCCTGTGGAGGAAGACCCTGAGAGCCAAGAAAGGTGAGACGGACACCTCTTATTTCATATTTTTAGATCTTGTGTGTTTTTGTTCTACCTTGTTATTGTGAGTATTGCATTGTTATTGATTAATACCCATTGTTGGGGTTACGAGAAAGGCATTTCACTGTACTTGAAAGAAATACGCATGCAAAGTTACTCATGCATTACACCTGCTTGAGCATGAACCCACAAATAGTACATCCTGTATAGTCTTTATGGAATTCACATAGAACAATGGGGCAGAC
Source organism: Oncorhynchus tshawytscha (assembly GCF_018296145.1). Lineage (NCBI taxonomy): Eukaryota > Metazoa > Chordata > Actinopteri > Salmoniformes > Salmonidae > Oncorhynchus > Oncorhynchus tshawytscha. Next base: position 15,106,783 of record NC_056431.1, on the reverse strand, counting down.
CATTTTCACCCATCTCTATTTCCTTATGTTTTCAATATTCTCATATCTTTCTATTCATTTCTGTATCTTTTTACCAAAAGTGATGTTCTAATACCTTTTCTCTGACCTCCATAGTTGATTTTGATTAGTTTAATAAGCAGACTGGTTCTAATGTCTCTCTCCTCTGCAGGGGAGCACATCTGGATAGTACTAGATGGACCAGTAGATGCTATCTGGATAGAGAACCTCAACTCTGTACTGGATGACAACAGGACTCTGACCCTGGCCAATGGAGACAGGATCCCCATGGCCCCCAACTGCAAGATTGTGTTTGAGCCCCACAACATCGACAACGCCTCGCCTGCCACCGTGTCTCGTAATGGAATGGTGTTCATGAGCTCGTCTGTGCTCAACTGGAGCCCCATTCTGGAGGTGGGCACAGGAACATTCTCTCACTCTTTATCAGTGGATGAAAATGTGTGTGAGTGCATCTGTGTGTGTGTGTGTGTGTATATGCATGTGTGCGTATTTGTGTGTGTGTGTGTGCATATTTTTGTGTGTGTGTGTGTGTGCATATTTGTGTGTGTGTGTCTTTGTCGACATGTAGACATGTGTGTTTGTCCCCATGCAGGGCTGGCTGAAGAAGCGTTCCCGTCAGGAGGGAGAGGTGCTGAGAGAGCTGTTCTCCGCTTCCTTCCTAGAGCTCTACCGGTTCACTGTTCACTGTCTGGAGCACAAGATTGACATGCTGGAGGCCTTCGTCATCATGCAGAGCATCAACATGCTGCAGGGCCTCATCCCCGCCAAGGTAGGCACCTGAAACCTCGATACTCCAACCATATTAAAAAACCCTGCAGAAGGGGGATAATATATGTACATCACTGAGCTCTATGAATACTGTTGAAGTGAATTGCCCCACATACCTCATAGAAACTAAATGGAATGTTCTAATGCCTAACTAATTGAATTCATCCTGTCATTGTGATTCCTGAAGCACTCTGATTTTCAATTACTGTTGGACTATAACTCTCTGGACTCTGCATCTACAGTGGCTTGCGAAAGTATTCATCTCCTTGGCATTTTTCCTATTTTGATGCCTTACAACCTGGATTTAAAACTATTTTTTTGTGGGTTTGAATCATTTGATTTACACAACATGCCCACCACTTTGAAGATGCAAAATATGTTTTATTGTGAAACAAGAAATAAGACAAAAAAACAGAAAACTTGAGCGTGCATAACTATTCACCCCCCCAAAGTCGATACTTTGTAAAGCTCTATTGAGGTATGTCTCTATAAGCTTGCACATCTAGCCACTGGGATTATTGCCCATTCATCAAGGCAAAACTGCTCCAGGTCCTTGAAGTTGGATGGGTTCCGCTGGTGTACAGAAATATTTAAGTCCTACAACAGATTCTCAGTTGGATTGAGGTCTGGGCTTTGGCTAGGCCATTCCAAGACATGTAAATGTTTCCCCTTAAATCACTCAATTTAGTATGCTTAGGGTCATTATCCTGATGGAAGGTGAACCTCCGTCCCAGTCTCAAATCTCTGGAAGACTGACACAGTTTTCCTTCAAAAATGTCCCTGTATTTAGCGCCATCCACCATTCCTTCCATTCTGACCAGTTTCCCAGGCCCTGCCGATGAAATAACATCCCCACAGCATGATGCTGCCACCACCATGTTTCACTGTTGGGATGATGTTCTCGGGGTGATGAGAGGTGTTGGGTTTGCGCCACAGACATAGCGTTTTCCTTGATGTCCAAAAAGCTCAATTTTAGTCTCATCTGACCAGAGTACCTTCTTCCATATGTTTGGGGAGTCTCCCACATGCCTTTTGGTAAACACCAAACGGGTTTGCTTATTATTTTTTCTGGCCACTCTTCCGTAAAGCCCAGCTCTGTGGAGTGTACGGCTTAAAGTGGTCTGTGGGACAGATACCCCAATCTCCGCTGTGGAGCTTTGCAGGTCCTTCAGGGTTATTTTTGGGCTCTTTGTTGCCTCTCTGATTAAGGCCCTCCTTGCCTGGTCTGTGGGTTTTGGTGGGCGGTCCTCTCTTTGCAGGTTTGTTGTGGTGCCATATTCCATTTTTAAATAATGGGTTTAATGGTGCTCTTTGGGATGTTCAAAGTTTCAAATATTTTTTATAACCCAATCCTGATCTGTACTTCTCCACAACTTTGTCCCTGACTTATTTGGAGAGCTCCTTGGTTTTCATGGTGCTTCTTGCTTGGTGGTGCCCCTTGCTTAGTGGTGTTGCAGACTCTGGGGCCTTTCAGAATTATGTGACGTCTGAAGGTAGTTGGTTGCACCAGATCTTATTTAGAGGCTTCATAGCAAAGGGGGTGAATATATATGTATGCCCCACGTTTTTTTTTTTTCATTTCTCTTCACCAATTTGGAATATTTTGTGTATGTCCATTACATGAAATCCAAATAAAAATCCATTTAAATTACAGGTTGTAATGCAACAAAATAGGAAAAATGCCAAGAGGGATGAATACTTTTGCAAGGCACTGTATGTGAGGGTCGAATTCCATTTCCCTTTACTGTAGGTGACTGATTCATTTGAGTGCCAAGTATGTAGATAAAGCTGTAGAAGGGTTTTGGTACAGTATGTTGTGTTGATCGTGACTGTTGTTGTGTTCCAGGAGCAGTGTGGGGAGGTGTCCAGGCAGCATGTGGAGCGTCTCTATGTGTTCGCTCTCATGTGGAGCATCGGAGCTTTACTGGAGCTGGAAGACAGGAGGAAGATGGAGAGCTGGCTCCGTGGCAACGACAACATCCATCTGGACCTCCCAGATATACCATCAGACAGCGAGGACACCATGTTCGACTACCACGTCACTACAGACGGTGAGGGGTACATGTTCAGTAGACAGACTCCACAAAATCACAACACACACTCATTCCTCTTTTTACTGTTATGGAAGATACAGTGAACAAAAATATAAACACAACATACATGTATAGTGTTGGTCCCAAGTTTCATGAGCTGAAATAAAAGATCCCAGAAATGTTCCATATGCACAAAAATCTTAGGTTTACATCTCTGTTAGTGAGCATTTCTCCTTTGCCAAGATAATCAATCCATCTGACAGGTATGGCATATCAATAAGCTGAATAAAGAGCATGATCCTTACACAGGTGCACCTTGTGCTGGGGACAATAAATGGCCACTCTAAAATGTGCAGTTTTATCACACAACACAATGACACCGATGTCTCATGTTTTGAGGGAGCGTGCAATTGGCCTGCTGACTGCAGGAATGCCAGAATTGCCAGAGAATTGAATGTTCATACCATACTGTACCATAAGCTGCCTCCAACATAATTTTAGAGAATTTGGCAGTATGTCCAACCGGCCTCGCAACCGCATACCACGTGTAACCACGCCAGCGCAGGACCTCCTCATCCGTCTTCTTCACCTGCTGGATCGTCTGAGACCAGCCACCTGGACAGCTGATAAAAGTGTGGGTTTGCACAACCTAAGAAGTTCTGCACAAACAGTCAGTGATCATCTCAGGGAAGCTCATCTGCATGCTCGCCATCCTCACCAGGGTCTTGACATGACTACAGATTGGCGTCGTAACCGACTTCAATGGACAAATGCTAGCCTTCGATAGCCACTGGCACACTGGAGAAGTGTGCTCTTCACGGATGAATCCCGGTTTCAACTGTACCGGGTAGATGGCAGACAGCGTGTATGGCGTCGTGTGGGAGAGCCATGTGAACAGAGTGCCCAATTGTGGCAGTGGGCTTATAGTATGGGCAGGCATAAGCTACGGACAACGGCAATTTGAATCCCCAGAGATACTGTGAGGAGATCCTGAGGCCCATTGTCGTGCCATTCATCTGCTGCCATCACCTCTTGTTTCAGCATGATAATGCACGACCCCATGTCAAAAGGATCTGTACAAAATTCCTGGAAGCTGAAAATGGCCCAGTTCTTCCATGGCCTGCATACTCACTAGACATGTCACCCATTGAGCAAGTTTGGGATGCTCTGGATCGACGTGTACAACAGCGTGTTCCAGTTCCCGCCAATATCCAGCAACTTCGCACAGCCATTGAAGATGAGAGGGACAACATTCCACAGGCCACAATCAACAGCCTGATCAGCTCTATGCAAATGAGATATGTCGCGCTACATCTGTTCACCAGATTCTGACTGGTTTTCTGATCCACACCCCTCCTTTTTTTTTAAAGGTATCTGTTACCAACAGATGTATATCTGTATTCACAGTCATGTGAAATCCATAGATTAGGGCCTAATGAATTTATTTCAACTGACTGATTTCCTTATATGAACTGCAACTCAGGAAAATCTTTGAAATTGTTGTGTTTGTTTTTGTTCAGTGTAGATCATATTGAATTTTCACAGTGCTCGTGCTCAATTAAAAATATCACCATCAGATCTCTCATTAAACCATCAATATGCGTTAAATTCACACAGCTGATGTTGGTGTTACCTTAGTCCTGCTTGCTACCAGTCTATCATGATATGTTCACCCTCCGGTGGGTATTATCATCAGAAAAAATTTGTCCTTTTTGAACAGAATAAGGGTAATTTATCTATTTGACAGTCATTCCGTACAACTGAACTAAAGTATTTCCAGCTGAGGACATCGTGGATGGTGAAAATTCCAGCTGAGGACATCGTGGATGGTGAAAATTCCAGCTGAGGACATCGTGGATGGTGAAAATTCCAGCTGAGGACATCGTGGATGGTGAAAATTCCAGCTGAGGACATCGTGGATGGTGAAAATTCCAGCTGAGGACATCGTGGATGGTGAAAATTCCAGCTGAGGACATCGTGGATGGTGAAAATTCCAGCTGAGGACATCGTGGATGGTGAAAATTCCAGCTGAGGACATCGTGGATGGTGAAAATTCCAGCTGAAGACATCGTGGATGATGAAAATTCCATCTGAAGACATCGTGGATGGTGAAAATTCCAGCTGAGGACATCGTGGATGGTGTTCATGATGCTCGTATTATTTGTTTTTCAATTACTTATTCTTGTATGTGCAGGTCAGTGGGTCCACTGGAACACACGGGTAGAGGAGTACATCTACCCATCAGACATCACCCCAGAGTACGGATCCATCCTGGTCCCCAACGTAGACAATGTCCGCACTGACTTCCTCATCCAGACCATCGCCAAACAGGGCAAGGTGGGTGTCCATATTCACAAAGGGTCTCTGAGTAGTAGTGCTGATCTAGGATCAAGTCCCCTTTGTACACTATACAAAAGTATGTGGACACGCCTTCAAATAGGTGGATTCGGCTATTTCAACCACACCCATTGTTGACAGGTGTATAAAATTCAGCACACAGCCATGAAATCTCAATAGACAAACATTGGCAGTAAAATGGCCTTACGGAAGAGCTCAGTGACTTTCAACGTGGCACCGACATAGCATGACACCTTTCCAACAAGTCAGTTCGCCAAATGTCTGCCCCGGTCAATTGAAAGTGCTGTTATTGTGTAGTGAAAATGTCTAGGAGCAACAATGGCACAGCCACGAAGTGGTAGGCCACATAAGCTCACAGAACGGGACCGGCACGTTCTGAAGCTCATAAAGATTGTCTGTACTCTGTTGCAACACTCACTACTGAGTTCCAAACTGCCTCTGGAACCAATGTCAGCACAATAACTTTGTTGGGAACTTCATGAAATGGTATTCCAAGGCCGAGCAGTGGTGTAAAACTCGTCGCGTCACCATCTGGCAGTCAGACGGACTAATCTGGGTTTGGCCGAATGCATAGGGCCAACTGTAACGTTTGGTGGAGGAGGAATATTGGTCTTGGGCTGTTTTTCATGGTTCGGGCTAGACCCCTTAGTTCCAGTGAAGGGAAATCTTAACGCTACAGTATACAATGACATTCTAGACGATTCTGTTCTTCCAACTTTGTGGCAACAGTTGGTGTGTTTAGGGAAGACCTTTTCCTGTTTCAGCATGACAATGCCCTTGTGCACAAAGCGAGGTCCATACAGAAATAGTTTGTTGAGATCGATGTTGAAGAAGCTGACTGGGCTACATGGAGCACTAATCTCAACCCCATCGATCACCCTTGGGATGAATTGGAACGCCGACTGTGAGCAAGGCCTAATCGCCCAATATCAGTGCCCGACCTCACTAATGCTCTTGTAGCTGAAATCCCTGCAGCAATGTTCCAACATTTAGTGGAAAGCCTTCTCAGAAGAGTGGAGGCTATTATAGCAGCAAAGGGGGATCAACTCCATATTAATGCCCATGATTTCGGAAGGAGATGTTCAATGAGCAGGTGCCCACATACCTTTGGTCATGTAGTGTATGTACAGTACATTCTGAAAGTATTCAGACCCCTTACCTTTTTCACATTTTGTTACATTACAGCCTTATTCTGAAATTGATAAAATGCATTGTTTTCCTCATCAATCTACACACAATACCACATAATAACAGAGCAAAGGTTTTTACAAATGTTTCCAAATGTATTAAAACAATAAAACAGAAATACCTTTATTTGCATAAGTATTCAGACCCTTTGCTATGAGACTCGTAATTGAGCTCAAGTGCATCATGTTTCCATTGATCATCCTTGAGATTTTTCTACAGGAGTCCACCTGTGGTAAATTTAATTGATTGGACATGATTTGGAAAGGCACACATCTGTCTATATAAGGTCCCACAAAAACCAAGCCATGAGGTCAAAGGAATTGTCCGTAGAGCTCTGAGACAGGATTGTGTCAAAGTACAGGCCTGGAGAAGGGTACCAAAAATGTCTGCAGCATTGAAGGTCCCCAAGAACACAGTGGCCTCCATCATTCTTAAATAAAAAAAGTTTGGAACTGCCAAGACTCTTCCTAGAGCTGGCCACCCGGCCAAACTGATCAATCAGGGGAGAAGGCCCTTGGTCAGGGAGGTGACCAAGAACCCGATGGTCACTGATAGAGCTCCGGATTTCCTCTGTGAAGATGGGATAATCTTCCAGAAGGACAACCATCTCTGCAGCAACTCCACCAATCAGGCCTTTGTTAGAGTGGCCAGACGGAAGCCACTCCTCAGTAAAAGACACAAGACAGCCCGCTTGGAGTTTGCCAAAAGGCACCTAAAGGACTCTCAGACCATGAGAAACAAGATTGAAGACCAGGATTGAACTCTGGCACCATCCCTATGGTGGTTGCAGCATCATGCTGTGGGGATGTTTTTCACCGGCGGGGACTGGGAGACTAGTTAGGATCGAGGGAAAGATGAACGGAGCAAAGTACAGAGAGATCCTATTCCAGAGTGCTCAGGACCTCAGACCTAAGCACACAGCCAAGACAACGCAGGTGTGGCTTCGGTACAAGTCTCTGAAAGTCCTTGAGTGGTCCAGCCAGAGCCCGGACTTGAACCCGATCGATCATCTTTGGAGAGACCTGAAAATAGCAGTGCAGCGACGCTCCCCCTCCAACCTGACAGAGCTTGAGAGGATCTGCGGACAAGAATGGGAGAAACTCCCAAAATACAGGTGTGCCAAGCGTCATACCCAAGAAGACTCAAGGCTGTAATCGCTGCCAAAGGTGCTTCAACAAAGTACTGAGTAAAGGGTCTGAACACTTAAGTTAATTTGATATTTCATTTTTAATTTTTAATACATTTGTAAAAAAAAATCTAAACTGTTTTTGCTTTGTTATTATGGGGTATTGTGTCCATTTTATATTTAGGCTGTAACGTAAGCACTGTATATTCTTATTATAATCTAAACTGATCCTATATTAGCAATCCTGTTCTGAGTGGTGTTAATTTGGCTTGTACATGGAGGATAAATTACTCCCTAGCCATGTGATCATGGTCAGATCTTCAAGAGTAATTCCTTCCTCGTTTTGTCGCAGGCTGTGTTGTTGATCGGAGAGCAAGGCACAGCCAAGACCGTCATCATCAAGGGATACATGTCAAAGTACGATCCCGAAACTCACATGGCCAAGAGTCTCAACTTCTCCTCCGCCACAACTTCACTCATGTTCCAGGTATTACACCTCCAAAACAACACCACACACTTCCTGCTCTTACTCTAACTTTTCAACTTTTAGATGGGTAGGACTTTCTAAGATCAGTTGTGAATGAATGAAAATGTTTTCCAGTCACTTTTCAGTAAGTTATCTGACTACTTCAGGTCTAGGTGCCATTTATTTACAGTAACAATACTTCAAATGTGTGTTTTGTTCTCTTATTCACTGTCTGTAAAGATGAAACGCCCAATCTTTCTTTCCTTCTCTCCAGCGGACTGTGGAGAGCTATGTGGACAAGCGGATGGGCACCACCTACGGCCCTCCTGCAGGGAAGAAGATGTCCATCTTTGTGGACGACATCAACATGCCAGTCATCAACGAATGGGGAGATCAGGTCGGACTTAATTACAGCACTCATTAAATCACGATAACGAAAGCCCAAAAATTACAGTTTTACCATTTGTTTTCCTGGGAAACCTTACCATATGAAATTGCAATCCAAGAGTGAACAGATTATTCAGCCATTTTACCTAATAATTTGACTCACCCTGCTTTAGGTTACCAATGAGATAGTCCGCCAGCTGATGGAACAGAACGGGTTCTTCAATCTAGAGAAGCCGGGGGAGTTCACCAATATAGTGGACATCCAGTTCCTGGCAGCGATGATCCACCCAGGGGGAGGCCGCAACGACATCCCCCAGAGACTGAAGAGGCAGTTCTCTATCTTCAACTGCACCCTGCCCTCCAACGCATCCATCGACAAGATATTTGGTGGGTTTGGCTCCTTTAAAAACTCTGGAATTGCATCTGTGTGGAGACTCTATGGTTTATCTTCTTGATCAGTGTGGGTTTCCCTCTCCCCTTAGCATTTAGCATATATATATATATATATTTCTTATTATTATTATTTTTATTTTACCCCTTTTTTCTCCCCAATTTCGTGGTATCCAATTGTTGTAGTAGCTACTATCTTGTCTCATCGCTACAACTCCCGTACGGGCTCGGGAGAGACGAAGGTTGAAAGTCATGCGTCCTCCGATACACAACCAAACCAGCCGTACTGCTTCTTAACACAGCGCGCATCCAACCCGGAAGCCAGCCGCACCAATGTGTTGGAGGGTACACCGTGCACCTGGCAACCTTGGCTAGCGCTCACTGCGCCCGGCCCGCCACAGGAGTCGCTGGTGCGCGATGAGACAAGGACATCCCTACCGACCAAGCCCTCCCTAACCCGGACGACGCTAGGCCAATTGTGCGTCGCCCCACGGACCTCCTGGTCGCGGCCGGTTACGACAGAGCCTGGGCGCTAACCCAGGGACTCTGATGGCACAGCTGGAAATGTATGAATACCCTGTAATTTGAGTTACCTGTACTACTTCTCATCCATTTACAATGGTCTTGTTTGAATTTTGACTATATTAGATATCTATATATACATATATAATTACACCATTATATATCTCTCTCAACAAAAACACTATTTTCTTTCACTTATTTACCTCAATGCTTCGACCACCTTCACGTCGTCAACCCCTTTTCCCCTCATCTCATTCCTTTCCCTGACCAGGAGTCATCGGGACAGGACACTACTGTGCCCGGCGAGGCTTCACAGAAGAGGTGCGTGGAACTGTGGCCAAGCTGGTGCCGCTGACCCGTCGGCTGTGGCAAATGACCAAGGTCAAGATGCTGCCCACTCCGGCCAAGTTCCACTACATCTTCAACCTCAGAGACTTGTCCAGAGTCTGGCAGGGCATGCTCAACCCAACCGCTGAGGTGGTCAACTCTCTTACTGTGAGTCCATAAAAATGATTCCGGTAACACTTTATTTGGATAGTCCATCTGTAGATGTACTAGTAATATTTCAACTAACCCTAACCTTACCCTTACCCTAATTCTAAACCTAACCCTTACTTTAACCTTAGCGAGCAGCTGCTTATCAACAGATAGTTTGTTAATAATATGACATGCTCTACAGATGGACTATCCAGACTATCCAAAAGTGTGACTGAATTTCCTCTTGAAAGACATTAGCATAATAATTAACATAATCAATCAGTTAATTCAATACAACTAGAGGAATAAATATCAAAAGGTTTCTCACTGGATCCAAAGGTCTGAATGAACTGAGAAAAATAGCTATGCCTTCTGTCCTAAGTTACAGTAAGATTCTACACATTTAATCAGCAGTCGTTCTGTGAATGTAGACTTAACATTTCCATGAGCTAAAGTTTGTTTTATTTGGACCCTGTATGCTGTAGGTGTTGCTTCAGCTGTGGAAGCACGAGTGTAAGCGTGTGATCGCAGACCGGTTCACCATGCCAGAAGATGTAGCCTGGTTCGACAGGGCCCTGGCCAAGCTAGTAGAGGAGGAGCTAGGAGAGGAAGATAGGGCTGTGGTCGACTTCGGAGTAGACGGCTACTTTGTTGACTTCCTAAGAGATGCTCCTGAAGCTACAGGTATAGCCAGAGCACCAGGTACTGTATAGCCCCTTCACATACATACACTGTATCGATCCCATGATCCTGCATGAGATAAGTCATTTACAGTTTCTGAACCCATATTGTATATATTAAATATGTGCTGTATTTTTCTACCTTGTACTAAGGATTCAAACAGTACATTCTAAGATGGTGTGTTTAGCTGTATTATTATGTTGTAGACACTGCAGTTTAAAAAGGCAGGTTATGTCAATAAATACAATAATTATAAGGATATTAAATGTGTATATATATATATATATATATATAGAAATATACATACACAGAATAAACATTTTATTTACATTAAAATGTCTTCAATATTGCCAAATCAACATTAGCAGAGAGTTGGATCATTTGAATGAATAATCTGGTATTGACAATGACAAAAACTTTCCCACCAGGTGAGGAGCCAGAGGATACAGACTTTGAGATGCCAAAGGTGTATGAGCCCATCGAGTCGCTTGAGAGCCTGATGGACAGGCTCAACATGTTCCTTGGCCAGTACAATGAGAGCATCAGAGGAGCTGGCATGGACATGGTGTTCTTCAGAGATGCTATGATACACCTTGTCAAGGTAGAGGGAAACTGTCATCATGTTCACCTATAGGTGTTTATGAGCAATTATTACCACCTTTGTCTTGCATTATAGTGCATTGTGTATAGCTCATCAGGTATTAAACACATGTTTATATCACATTACAAAGAGGGTCTTCATAAAAAGTATTACTAAACATTCACATTGGAAGCTTTTGAAGGGCTTCGCTATCTTAAAGTCAGTCACCAATGAGTGTACACATCAAATCACTTGATATAAGAACGGAAAAGGTCTCTCCCACTCTAATACTCCGCCTGTCTGTCTGTCTGTAGATCTCCAGGATCATCCGCACCCCCAGAGGAAATTCCCTTCTGGTAGGAGTGGGGGGATCAGGCAAGCAGAGCCTGACTAAACTGGCTTCCTTCATCGCCGGATACAAGACCTTTCAGATAACACTAACACGGTACAGACACACCCTCCAATATCTATACTAGCATACTACTACATACTTCATACTAAGTAGTATGCTAGGAAGGGTATTGGAACAGACACACGGTCTCATACACACGGCCTCTACAACTGTAACAGGTGTTTATCATGTATTGAATGTGGTCATGCAGTTCTGTTGTCCTCCTGTAGATGGTAGCTTTGCTTGCATTTCTGCAAGTGCACAGTGACTCTCTGTCTTTCTTCGATTCCTCAAGCCCCTGTCGTCGCCTCCTTCTCGAAACGCATTGGAGGAATGGAGGAAATACTCATTGAGAAAGATCTGAGAAAGATAGCAAAGGTGTGAAAATACATATTTTTCTATCACCTGTAACATCCCTGTGTTCTGTCCTCAGTTCGTACAACACTGCTAACCTGATGGAGGATCTGAAGGGTCTGTACAGGACAGCAGGCCAGCAGGGAAAAGGCATCAGCTTCATCTTCACTGATAACGAGATCAAGGACGAGTCTTTCCTGGAGTACATGAATAATGTGTTATCATCTGGGGAGGTCAGCACATTGATCACATGAACACACGTAAAACATAAGAGCATTTTCAAGAAGTTGTGTCAATCTGTGTTTGAGAAAAAAATATTGCACTCCATTAGAACTCGGATAACTGTTGTTATATATTGTGCTGGTTTCTCAGGTGTCGAACTTGTTTGCTCGAGACGAAATTGACGAGATCATCAGTGACCTCATACCAGTCATGAAAAGAGAGTTTCCTCGGCGAACACCGACCAATGAGAACCTCCATGACTATTTTATGAGCAGGGTCAGACAGAACCTACACGTCGTTCTCTGCTTCTCTCCTGTTGGGGAAAAGTTCCGGAACAGAGCCCTGAAGTTCCCTGCCCTCATCTCTGGCTGCACCATGGACTGGTTCAGCCGCTGGCCCAAAGATGCTCTGATCGCAGGTGTGTGTGTGCGTGTGTGTGTGTGTGTGTGTGTGTGTGTGTGTGTGTGTGTGTGTGTGTGTGTGTGTGTGTGTGTGTGTGTGTGTGTGTGTGTGTGTGTGTGTGTGTGTGTGTGCGTTGGTGTCCGTTTGTGGGTATGCATGTGTTTTCGTCTCTGTGTATGCACACATACAGTATAAATGTATGTTGCACACTTTAATAGTGATTTGCTTCAATCTCCAATCTGTGTACTCTCCAGTGTCAGAGCACTTCCTGTCCACCTATGACATTGACTGTTCGACCGTGGTGAAGGGGGAGGTGGTGCAGTGTATGGGCTCCTTCCAGGACGGTGTGGCAGAGAAGTGTGTGGATTACTTCCAGAGGTACCGCCGCGCCACGCACGTCACTCCCAAGTCCTACCTCTCCTTCATCCAGGGATACAAGACCATCTATAAGGAGAAGCACTCCGAGGTGCAGACGCTGGCACACAGGTAATTACAGTACTTCCTTACTCTCTTAATGCTCTTTGTTCCTATGTGGAACATACGGCTTCACAGTACACCATGGTCTAAAGAAATTGTAGATGTTTATCACAGCATGCTGTGTGTCTATCACATGATTGAATATAATACTAGTATTATATAGTATTCTATATACCAATATATGGTGTATACTGTACTATATCGCTCTTTTAGTGTTCTGCCTTTCAGTCATCCTTTTACTCATTAGACCGAACTTACCTGGTATACTGGTGTAATACAATGATTTCTGATCCAATTCTGTTTCTCCATCAGGATGAACACAGGTCTTCAGAAGCTGAGAGAGGCCTCTGTGTCTGTAGCATTACTCAGCAAAGAGCTGGAGGTCAAAGAGAAGGAGCTGCAGATTGCCCACGAGAAGGCAGACATGGTGTGTGTGTGTGTTTGGTGTATGCTACCCCTCTATCTCTTGTTTCCCAGCAACAGACTTACCAAATACCAATACCAGAACTTTGAAGTGTACATATACTGAACAAAAATATAAACGCAATATTCAAAATCAAAACAAATTTATTTTTATCGCCCTTCGTACAGCAGCTGATATCTCAAAGTGCTGTACAGAAACCCAGCCTAAAAACCCCAACAGCAAGCAATGCAGGTGTTGAAGCACGTTGGCTAGGAAAAACTCCCTAGAAAGGCCAAAACCTAGGAAGAAACCTAGAGAGGAACCAGGCTATGAGGGGTGGCCAGTCCTCTTCTGGCTATGCTGGGTGGAGATTATAACAGAACATGGTCAAGATGTTCAAATGTTCATAAATGACCAGCATGGTCAAATAATAGGTCTGGGACAGGTAGCACGTCCGGTGAACAGGTCAGGATTCCATAGCCGCAGGCAGAACAGTTCAAACTGGAGCAGCAGCACGGCCAGGTGGACTGGGGACACCAAGGAGTCATCATGCCAGGTAGTCCTGAGGCATGGTCCTAGGGCTCAGGACCTCTGAGAGAGAGAGAAAGAAAGAGAGAAATAGAGAATTAGAGAGAGCATACTTAAATTCACACAGGACACCGGATAAGACAGGAGAAGTACTCCAGATATAAACTGACCCTAGCCCCCCGACACATAAACTACTGCAGCATAAATACTGGAGGCTGAGACAGGAGGGGTCAGGAGACACTGTGGCCCCATCTGATGATACCCCCGGACAGGGCCAAACAGGAAGGACATATCCCCACCCACTTTGCCAAAGCACAGCCCCCACACCACTAGAGGGATATTTTCAACCACCAATTTACCATCCCGAGACAAGGCCGAGTATAGCCCACAAAGATCTCCGCCACGGCACAACTCAGGGGCAAAAGATTTGACTAAGTCACAGTTCATATGTGGAAATCATTCAATTTGGAGAGCATTGGCCCATCCGCTTGGCAGCCCGGCCCACCCACTGGGGAGCCAGGCGGCCCAGCCCCACAAAAGGGCTTTATTACAAATAGAAATATTCCCCCTTTCCACCCCCTCAGACATTCCGCAGGTGAAGATTCTGGATGTGGAGGTCCTGGGCTGGAGTGGTTAAGATTGTGAGGCCGGTTGGACGTACTGCCAAATTCTCTAAAAGGCAGCTTATGTAGAGAAATGAACAATCAATTCTCTGGCAACAGCTCTGGTGGACATTCCTGCAGTCAGGTTGCCAATTGCACACTCCCTCAAAACTTGAGACATCGGTGGCATTGTGTTGTATGACAAAACTGCACATTTTAAAGTGGCCTTTCATTGTCCCCAGCACAAGGTTTGATCATTCTGTTTCATCAGCTTCTTAGTATGCCACACCTGTCAGGTGGATGGATTAACTTGGCAAAGGAGAAATGTTTACCAACATAGATGTAACCAAATTTGTGCTCAACATTTTTGGGAAATATGTTTGTTGTGCGTATGGATAAAAATATATATATATATATTTATTTCAGCTTATTAAACATGGGACCAACACTCTTCATATACAAAAGATGCACCTCACTTCCTGTCTCTCTTGTGATGGGTTGTTGTGTCTCAGGTGTTGAAGGTGGTGACAGTGAAGGCCCATGCAGCAGAGAAGGTCAAGGTGGAGGTCCAGAAGGTCAAGGACAAGGCTCAGGCCATAGTGGACAGCATCTCTGCTGACAAGGCCTTCGCTGAGGAGAAGCTGGAGGCTGCCAAGCCAGCCCTGGAGGAGGCTGAGGGTGCATTACAGGTCGGTTGTGGTGTGGGGGGTGGGGGGTTGTTCTTGTCCCTCAACATCAGGGGTGGGCAACGTACGAGCCCATTCATAGTGGCCCAGGGGAGGTTGGAGTAAAAACATGTTTTATGATTATCTTGGGTTAAAAAACACTCCAGGCCACTCTTGAATGTCAAACAATATAGAAAGTATGTACAAAATATAATGGACCTGTATGTTTTCAATAACTGCCCTCAGCTGAATTTTGAAATCCCGACGTGACCCTCAAGCTGAAATGATTGCCCACCCCTCCCCTCCTCAACATGGTAGTTCTCTCTCTGTACATCAGGTGAGAATATTTAATGAACGCTCCCTCAGTTACTCATGTAGTTGTATTCTTTCCTCATGTATTCATCAGACCATCAAGCCGTCGGACATTGCCACGGTGCGGACCCTGGGTCGGCCTCCCCACCTCATCATGAGGATCATGGACTGTGTTCTGCTGCTGTTCCAGAGGAGGGTGAACACGGTGAAGATCGACCCGGAGAAGAACTGCACCATGCCCTCCTGGCAGGAGTCCCTCAAACTCATGACTGCTGGGAACTTCCTGGGCAGTCTGCAGGTAGGAAACAGATGGCCAGCATCTAAGTTTAATTGCTTCGATAAACAAATCAAGTATTACAGTGTGCAGGTACAACATCTACATCCTGTAACCAGACTACACTGTGCATTTCTACAGTAACATACTACACTATAGACACTACACTATAGGTACAGTTGAAGTCGGAAGTTTACATACACCTTAGCCAAATACATTTTTCACAATTCTTGACATGTATTCCAAGTAAAGATTCCCTGTCTTAGGTCAGTTAGGATCACCACTTTATTTTAAGAATGTGAAATGTCAGATTAATAGTAGAGAGAATGATTTATTTCAGATTTTATTTCTTTCATCACATTCCCAGTGGATCAGAAGTTGTCACGTTCGTTATAATGATTGGACCAAGGCGCAGCGTGTGTAGAATTCCACATGTTTAATAAATAATAAACTCACCAAACAAAACAGAAGAAAAATGAAATGTGAAGCTAATAATAGTGCTAACAGGCTACTATCCATAGTCAAGATCCCACAAAACACAAAAGGGGAAATGGCTGCCTAAATTTGAGCCAACATAGATATATAATTACCTAGATGACCCACCCTAGTCACACCCTAGATCGTCGCCGGGGACTCTGGACCGTAGATCGTCACCGGAGGCTTCTGACCCACTGAAATTGTGCTACAATTAAATAATCTGTCTGTTAACAATTGTTGGAAAAATTACTTGTGTCATGCACAAAGTAGATGTCGTAACCGACCTGAGAAAAACTATAGTTTGTTAACAAGAAATTTGTGGGGTGGTTGAAAAACAAGTTTTAATGACTCCAACCTAAGTGTATGTAAACTTCCGACCAACTGTACATATGACCAGGAAATCAACTTCAGTGGTGATGCAATGGCAGCTTGCTTTGACATCTCCGGCTCTGTTGTCTCTCTCTAACAGCAATTCCCCAAAGACAGTATCAATGAGGAGATGGTGGAGCTACTGCTGCCCTACTTCGACATGCCAGACTACACCCTGGAGACGGCCAAGCGCGTGTGTGGAAACGTGGCTGGTCTGGCCTCCTGGACCAAAGCCATGGCCTCCTTCTTCTCCATCAACAAGGAGGTGCTCCCATTAAAGGTGGGCCTAAACCCGGTGGTGTTGTGTAACACCACCCACCTCTCTGATAACCTCTGACATGTGTACCAAAAACTTACTAATTGATTTCTTGTTTCCAGTACATTTTGTTGTCCCTGAGTGTCCAGTTAATATTTGATACTGTACTTTCCACTTAGGCTAACCTGGCAGTGCAGCAGAACCGGCTGGCCATAGCCAACATAGACCTGCAGGCGGCCCAGGCAGAGCTGGATGACAAGCAGGCAGAGCTGGATGTGGTCCAAGCAGAGTATGAGAAGGCCATGATGGAGAAACAGGTACTGAACACCTCTTCTCATTGCCTTACATTAAAAATAAATACATATGTTAAAAACATATATGTTCTCTCTCTCTGCCTCTCTCTCTCAGACTCTGTTGGAGGATGCTGAACGCTGCAGACACAAGATGCAGACGGCCTCTAGCCTCATCAGTGGTCTGGCTGGAGAGAAGGAGCGCTGGACAGAGCAGAGCAAAGAGTTTGCCGCCCAGACCAAGCGCCTTGTAGGTGGGTTCATTCAAACCTTTTTTCTCCACCTATTTTACAGTAATAACAGGACTAACTTTCCTAAAGCTTCGTATTACCTTTTGTCCATTGTCTACAATTCTCTACATCGTATATTTTGGGGGAGATGCTCCGTTTGCGTCTGTACCATATTTTTCAATGTGTATCAGTATTTTATCTGTAGTTATGCTATACAGTAGAATGGAGGCATGAACCAACCTATGTGTGCTTACTTCCTGGTTCAGGTGACGTCTTATTGGCCACGGCCTTTCTGTCCTACTCCGGCCCCTTCAACCAGGAGTTCCGGAACCTTCTCCTGACCGACTGGCAGAGGGAGATGAAGACCAGACACATCCCGTTCGGGAACAACCTCAACCTGACCGAGATGCTGATCGACGCACCCACGGTCAGCGAGTGGAACCTTCAGGGCCTGCCCAACGATGACCTATCCATCCAGAACGGAATCATCATCACCAAGGCCTCACGCTTCCCTCTCCTCATAGACCCCCAGACCCAGGGCAAGATCTGGATAAAAAATAAAGAATCCATGAATGAACTGCAGGTTGGGCTGCATTCATTTTCACAGTATTCGCTCCCATAACTATGCTCTCCCATTGTCCAGCCGATAGATTTTGTATGTTTCCGAACAGCGGTTACACTAGCCTTAGGCCTAACTAACCTTTGGATCTGTCAGATCTTCCTTCTTGGTAAAAAACTATGTGTAATACTGTGTCAGTAATGAGACGTTTCTGTGGTTCCCAGATCACCTCCCTGAACCACAAGTACTTCAGGAACCACCTGGAGGACAGCCTGTCTCTGGGGCGCCCCCTACTGATTGAGGACGTAGGGGAGGAGCTGGACCCTGCACTGGACAACGTATTGGAGAAAAATTTCATCAAGACGGGCTCCACTTATAAAGTATGTACTATTATCCTAACCACATTATCAATCATCACATTATCAAATGAAACACATTATCGTTATGGGGTTATTATCTCTGGGGCTATTCTCTCTAGTATAATACATCGAGAGCAAAATGTGTCAATGTTGTTATTGACATAACCTTGTTCGGTTCAATGCTCTCTAGCTATATAGTACTCTAAATACCACAATTCATGTTGTTAAGTTCAAAAGAATACAATATAAAAATCGCTGACACAATTCAAACCAATGTGGTTCAGAACTTTAAAGCCAATTAACTCCGAATCATCTTTTTACAGATAGAACCTTTTAGTCCCAAGCTCTCGACATTCATGTGTCTATGTAGTTTTATTTACCCTTATAACAGTCACTGCTGGCAAACAATTGCTTGGTACGTTTTTCTGGTTGCAAAGGACGTCAGGAAAATATGTCATTATCCCGTTCAGCAGGATTGAACATTTTGGAACGTTCAGATAGAAATAGGCTACAAAGATCAAACATGCCTCTCTGACATGTAGAATAAAGAATCACATCAACTTTATTCATGGAATTTCTATCTGCAACATTCAAGAACGTTTGGCAACTGAACATGGCCTTGGTCTGCTTAATCTGGACAACAGCTTTTGTTACAATGGAGTGGTTTGGGAATGAATTCTGATGTAACCAGTGGAACCACATTGTCTTTCTCCCTTCATGACTGTCTTTCTCCCTTCATAACTGTCTTTCTCCCTTCATGACTGTCTTTCTCCCTTCATAACTGTCTTTCTCCCTTCATGACTGTCTTTCTCCCTTCATGACTGTCTTTCTCCCTTCATGACTGTCTTTCTCCCTTCATGACTGTCTTTCTCTCTTCATAACTGTCTTTCTCCCTTCATGGCTGTCTTTCTCTTTTCATAACTGTCTTTCTCTCTTCATGGCTGTCTTTCTCTCTTCATGGCTGTCTTTCTCTTTTCATAACTGTCTTTCTCTCTTCATGACTGTCTTTCTCCCTTCATAAATGTCTTTCTGCCTTCATGACTGTCTTTCTCCCTTCATGGCTGTCTTTCTCTCTTCATAACTGTCTTTCTCTCTTCATAACTGTCTTTCTCTCTTCATGACTGTCTTTCTCTCTTCATGACTGTCTTTCTCCCTTCGTGACTGTCTTTCTCCCTTCGTGACTGTCTTTCTCCCTTCATGACTGTCTTTCTCTCTTCATAACTATCTTTCTCCCTTCATGGCTGTCTTTCTCTCTTCATAACGGTCTTTCTCTCTTCATGACTGCCTTTCTCCCTTCATGGCTGTCTTTCTCTCTTCATAACGGTCTTTCTCTCCTCATGACTGTCTTTCTCTCTTCATGACTGTCTTTCTCTCTTCATGGCTGTCTTTCTCCCTTCATAACTGTCTTTCTCCCTTTATAACTGTCTTTCTCCCTTCATGGCTGTCTTTCTCTCTTCATGGCTGTCTTTCTCCCTTCATGGCTGTCTTTCTCCCTTCATAACTGTCTTTCTCTCTTCATGGCTGTCTTTCTCCCTTCATGGCTGTCTTTCTCCCTTCATGGCTGTCTTTCTCCCTTCATGGCTGTCTTTCTCCCTTCATGGCTGTCTTTCTCCCTTCATGGCTGTCTTTCTCCCTTCATGGCTGTCTTTCTCTCTTCATGGCTGTCTTTCTCTCTTCATGGCTGTCTTTCTCTCTTCATGACTGTCTTTCTTCCTGCACCAGGTGAAAGTGGGAGACAAGGAGGTGGATGTGATGAGGGGGTTCCGTCTTTATGTGACCACTAAGCTCCCCAACCCTGCGTACACCCCAGAGATCAGCGCCCGCACCTCCATCATAGACTTCACTGTCACCATGAGGGGTCTGGAGGACCAGCTGCTGGGACGGGTCATCCTCACTGAGAAACAAGTCAGAAACCACGTCCAATCATATGCTTATGAAATCATGGATAAAAACATTTGAATGTATCAACAAAAGGTCATTTTGTTGTAGTTGTTTAATCGTGAGCATTTATTAGAATTGTACATAATGACTGTGACCACCCATTTTGAAATGTACTGAATCAAATGAACACAGAGAGCATGAACCCAGCCAGGTCTGTATGCAGAGAAATGTTAAAAGACCTGAAAAATGACACCCAAAATCAGTGTCTGTCTGAATGGTGTGCCTGTTTATCTCTTTCTGTTGGTCTGAAATCAAATTAAATGTTATTAGTCACATGCGCCGAATACAACAGGTGTTTCACCTTACAGTGAAATGCTTACTTACGAGCCCCTAACCAATAATGCAGTTTAAAAATAATATGCATAAGAATAAGGGATAAAAGTAACAAGTAATTAAAGAGCAGCAGTAAAATAACAATAGCGAGACTATATACAGGGGGGTACCGATACAAAGTCAATGTGCGGGGGCACCAGTTAGTTGAGGTATTATGTACATGTAGGTAGAGTTATTAAAGTGACTAAGCATAGATGACAACAGAGACTAGCAGTGGTGTAAAGAGGGGTGGGGGGGCAATGCAAATATGGGTAGCCATTTGACTAGATGTTCAGGAGTCATATGGCTTGGGGGTAGAATCTGTTTAGAAGCCTCTTGGAACTAGACTTGGCGCTTCGGTAGTGCCTTGCAGTCGGAGGCCGAGCAGTTTCCATACCAGGCAGTGATGCAACCAGTCAAGATGCTCTCAATGGTGCAGCTGTAGAACCTGTAGGATCTGAGGGCCCATGCCAAATCTTTTCAGTCTCCTGAGAGGGAATAGGTTTTGTCGTGCCCTCTTCACGACTGTCTTGGTGTGCTTGGACCATGTTAGTTTGTTGGTGATGTGGACACCAAGGAACTTGAAGCTCTCAACCTGCTCCACTACAGCCCCATCGATGAGAATGGGGACGTGCTCGGTCCTCTTTTTCCTGTAGTCCACAATCATCTCCTTTGTCTTGATCACGTTGAGAGAGAGGTTGTTGTCCTGGCACCACACGGCCAGGTCTCTGACCTCCTCCCTATAGGATGTCTTGTCGTTGTCGGTGATCAGGCCTACCACTGTTGTGTCATCGGCAAATTTAATGAAGGTGTTGGAGTCTTGCCTGGCCGTGCAGCCATGAGTGAATAGGGAGTACAGGAGGGAACTGAGCACGCACCCTTGGGGGGCCCCTGTGTTGAGGATCAGTGTGACGGATGTGTTGTTACCTACCCTTACCACCTGGGGGTGGCCCATCAGGAAGTCCAGAATCCAGTTGAGGGAGGTGTTTAGTCCCAGGGTCCTTAGCTTATTGATGAGCATTGAGGGCACTATGGTGTTGAACGCTGAGCTGTAGTCAATGAATAGCATTCTCACATAGGTGTTCCTTTTGTCCAGGTGGGAACTCTCTTGTTCTGAGCTGTGTCTGACCGGTGTTTCTGCCTGTTGGAGAAGGAGTATACAGACCTGCTGGAGGATGTGACGGCCAACATTAACATTAGTGTATGTGTCTGAACAGTGCTCTTATCTATCCCTGTTATATCTAGGAGTTGGAGAAGGAGCGCACAGACCTGCTGGAAGATGTAACGGCCAACAAGAGGAAGATGAAAGAGCTGGAGGACAACCTGCTGTATCGTTTGACCTCTACGCAGGGTTCCCTGGTGGACGACGAGACCCTCATCATCGTCCTGGGCAACACCAAGCGCACCGCCGAGGACGTCACACAGAAACTACAGATCTCAGCTGAGACCGAGATCCAGATCAACACCGCTAGAGAGGAGTACAGACCTGGTGAGTTGGTTGTACTGTGGTTAGGGTAGAGTTATTCTCAGTACAGACCTGGTGAGTTGGTTGTACTGTGGTTAGTTAGGGTAGAGTTATTCTCAGTACAGACCTGGTGAGTTGGTTGTACTGTGGTTAGGGTAGAGTTATTCTCAGTACAGACTTGGTGAGTTGGTTGTACTGTGGTTAGTTAGGGTAGAGTTATTCTCAGTACAGACCTGGTGAGTTGGTTGTACTGTGGTTAGGGTAGAGTTATTCTCAGTACAGACTTGGTGAGTTCGGGGGGGTGTACTGTACCGGTTTGTTTTAGAGTATGGGTCAAAACATTTTGGGCTCTTTTATTGATTGGCTGACCAACCAATCACAGTGCTCTGGTGAACAGCAACAGGCACTAACCACCTTGTGTTGACTGTTCTTCAGGAGCAATCTGTTCCTCACACTTTTCCAGTGGCAAGTTTGTTTGCGCAGAAATGGATGTATGATAATATAGAATGAGCGTTGTCTGTCACTCACTGTCAGCCTGTGTGTTATTGTGCTGTTACAGTGGCCACCAGAGGCAGCATCCTGTACTTCCTCATCACTGAGATGTCCATGGTTAACGTCATGTACCAAACGTCACTACGACAGTTCTTGGGAATCTTTGACCTCTCTCTGGCCAGGTACAGTAGTAATACACTTTGTCTCATACTGAATAACATATATTTGTATTTATGTATTTCATTCAAATTGTTGGTCCTCAGATGTGGTTCAGTCATTTTATGTGACCATTGAATGAATATGTAATAAACGATTTTTGAATTGACACTGGGAGATTTGTGCTTTTGCATAGTTTTTGTGTAGTTGTAGGAGTTGCCTGATTCTTGAAGTATAATATCTGAAACCATAGAAACAGTTTTAATATTAATATAATAACCACCACACTATGCCTTCTGAACAGATCAACCAAAAGTCCAATTACCAGCAAGCGAATAGCGAACATAATTGAGCATATGACCTTTGAGGTGCACAAGTACGCAGCCAGGGGTCTGTATGAGGAGCACAAATTCCTGTTTACCCTCCTGCTGACGCTGAAGATCGACATGCAGAGTAACCGCGTAAAACACGCCGAGTTCCTCACCCTCATTAAAGGTGTGAAACAAACTCCGTCCTCCAATTAATTCCGCCAATCTGTAGTCCACAGTTACTGAAATGTTGAAGAGCAAAATGTTGTTCATTGCTCACAGACCATTGAACATCCTCTGTCTGTCCTATGCAGGAGGTGCCTCTCTGGATCTGAAGGCTTGCCCCCATAAGCCTGCCAAGTGGATCTTAGACATGACTTGGCTCAATCTGGTGGAGCTCAGTAAACTGTGGCAGTTCTCTGATATCCTTGATCAGGTGTGTTCCCCACGCGGTGCTTCCTTACGCTGCTACTTAATGTGTCACACTCTCTAATACCCTCCCTCAATTAGTCTGTTTCATGGCCCCCTCAATTAGTCTGTTTCATGGCCCCCTCAATTAGTCTGTTTCATGGCCCCCTCACCCCAGTAAACCCCCCTATTCATTGTAGTGCTCCTCTATGATTACAGTGCTCCTTTTACTCCTCTGAGCTCTGTCACATATGGCATTGAACTAGTCATTGTACTGAGCTGTGTGTGTGTCCAGATCTGTTGTAATGAGAAGCAGTGGAAGGCATGGTTTGATAAGGAGACCCCTGAGGAGGAGGTGATCCCTAATGCCTATGACCAGAGCCTGGACTGTTTCCACCGCCTGCTGCTCATACGCTCCTGGTGCCCAGACAGGACCATCGCACAGGTACACCGGTAACTCTCATTGAATGATTACGTAATTAATCAATCAATCCAAGACATAATACATTATGAAATGTCTACGCTTTTTGGTATTTTCATCAAAGCTTAGGACTGAGTTTTAGAGTGTATTTCTACTGCATATTTCTTGAATCCAATAGCAGGTGACTTTTTAAATATACCTTGACCTGTTATCCTCCAGGCTCGTAAGTACATCATGGACTCGATGGGAGAGAAGTATGCAGAGGGAGTGATCCTGGACCTAGAGAAGACGTGGGAGGAGTCAGACCCCCGGACCCCGCTCATCTGCTTCCTGTCCATGGGCTCAGACCCCACCGACTCCATCATCGTCCTGGGGAAGAGGCTAAAGATAGAGACGCGCTATGTCTCCATGGGCCAGGGACAGGAAGTCCACGCACGCAAGCTGCTCCAGCAGACCATGGCCAACGTGAGTCCTGAACACAGCATTACAGTACACACTCACTGGACTCCTAACAGTCAAGTTATAATTATCCCTTGTCCCCAGGCTATTGCGCTTAGTGAAGAAGTCTGGTGAGCGTAACTCATTTATTAGGTATCGGCATTCTGCCATGAATTGTGGTCCATGCCATCTCATTTGTAATCAAATTGGGAATTAAAATAGCGATAGGGATGGAATATGAATTGAAATTGAACCATGGATTTTATTTAGACCGTATTAGACTGTATTAAAAATGAAATGGACTAACACCACATGCATCTCCCTCACATTATTAATTTAATTACATAATGACATTAGTAATGAATTACTCTCCCAATATGGACAATTTAACTATGTATTTTTTTTCTCCCTCATTTTTTTTCAAAATGCACACACAGGGTGGCTGGGCCTTGCTCCAGAACTGCCACCTGGGCCTGGACTTCATGGATGAGCTGATGGATACTGTGACAGAGACAGACGCCGTCCATGAGACCTTCCGCCTGTGGATTACTACAGAGGTCCAAAAACACTTCCCCATCACACTGCTGCAGATGTCCATCAAGTTCACTAATGAGCCTCCACAGGGACTGAAGGCAGGGCTGAAGAGGACTTATGGAGGTGGGTCACACCACGGTTCACACATACATACAGGTATCCATGCATGTGTACGCACCTACACAAACAAATACACATTTACACCCCCATTTCTTCTGGTTAACCCTAAACAACAACCCTTAACCCTTAATCTAGCTTCATGTCCAAATTCTGGTTCAACCTTAGCCTCAACCACAACCTTAATCCTAACCCTAGCATCATGTCCACATCCCAGTTCAACCCTAACCCTAGATTCACATCCATATCCCGGTTCAACCTTAGCCTCAACCACAATCCTAATCCTAGCTTCTTGTTTGTTGCTCCAGGCATTAACCAGGACCTGCTGGATGTCAGTAACATGGTCCAGTGGAGGCCCATGCTGTATGGGGTGGTGTTCCTCCACTCTACGGTACAGGAGAGGCGTAAATTCGGCCCCCTGGGCTGGAACATCCCCTACGAGTTCAACCAGGCTGACTTCAACGCCACTGTGCAGTTTGTTCAGAACCACCTGGACGACATGGACATCAAGAAGGTAGGTGCAGAGACGAGAAGCTCCCGCTGTAACTAAGTAAAGCTCTATCTTTACTTCTACTGTTAGTACTGCTACCTGTCTTCCTATGTAAGATGTGTCTGTTCCGGTGTTGATGGTAGTCTGACGTCTCCCCAGGGTGTATCCTGGAATACAGTGCGCTACATGATCGGGGAGATCCAGTATGGCGGTAGGGTGACAGACGACTATGACAAGCGTCTGCTCAACACCTTCGCCAAGGTCTGGTTCAGTGAAAACATGTTTGGACCTGATTTCTATTTCTACAAAGGCTACAGCATTCCCAAGTGTTCCAACGTGGACCAATATCTGACATACATTCAGGTCAGTCCATTTTTCACACTCAGTCTCTCCTGCAGTTTACAGTGCTGTGTAACATAAGATTGAATTAATGTAGTCAGACTGCATGAAGATGTGTGCTGTATACATTATGTTTGGCATTGAGGCATTTGATAACACTTCCTATGAATAACTTGTTCATAATGCATTATAAGCAGGTATCCACAATGCATTACATGTTTTACTGTAGTTTGGTAATGCACAGACATGCGGACTCTAATCCTAATTTATGTATTTTCCCCTGCAGGGCCTACCGGCTTACGACACACCAGAGGTGTTTGGCCTGCACCCCAATGCTGACATAACGTATCAGAGCAAGCTGGCCAAAGACGTTCTGGACACCATCCTGTCCATTCAGCCTAAGGACAGCTCCAGTGGCGGAGGGGAGACCAGGGAGGCCATTGTGGCCAGGCTGGCTGACGACATGCTGGAGAAACTACCTCCAGACTACGTACCGTTTGAAGTGAGTAGCACTGGTCTGGATTTAGCTAACCCTAATGGAAATAATCACCCACAATACCTTGCTGCAGCAAGGTAGATCGTTAAAAAACTCTCACAGGGTGACGGCAAGTCATCTAACAATAACCCATGCAATAAAATGTATTTCTGAAATATGCCCCATGGTGCAGCGAAATCCACTTTGCAGGTAATGTTTTTACTGCAATAGAGGTTTACTTTTTAATGTTTAGAGCTGTGTTATGCATTTGCATTCCAATATGTTAAGAATCAAATCAACATTTATTTAAAGCGTAATTTCACAAGAACATGTTTTCAATATATCCAGGTGAGAGAGAGGCTACAGAAGATGGGTCTGCTCCAGCCCATGAACATCTTCCTGCGTCAGGAGATAGACCGCATGCAGAGGGTCATCGTGCTGGTCAGGAACACGCTGACCGACCTCAAACTGGCCATCGACGGCACCATCATCATGAGTGAGAACCTACGGGACGCGCTGGACTGCATGTATGACGCACGCATCCCCTCACGTTGGAAGAAGGTATGTTTATTACTGCCTCTGAGTACACATTTATTCAGTTTTCTACTTATCTATTCCGTGTTCTATTTTCTACTTTTGTATTCCTGTGTTCTAGGCGTCATGGGCCTCCAGCACTCTAGGGTTCTGGTTTACTGAGTTGCTGGATAGAAACCGTCAGTTCCAGGCGTGGATCTTTGAAGGACGGCCCAACTGTTTCTGGATGACAGGGTTCTTTAACCCACAAGGCTTCCTGACCGCTATGAGACAGGTACAGATGGCACATTCACACATTCTAATGCAATCACAATTGAACATACTTACTGACTTGGCTAGGCCACTGACGTTATATTTAGTTTGCACACACTACACAGTCATAGTTGATCATGAAGCTACAAAGACAAAGCCAGTCTATGTAACTCTGTTTTTGTGTGTGTAGGAGATCACTCGTGCAAACAAGGGCTGGGCCCTAGACCGTATGGTGCTGTGCAACGAGGTGACCAAGTGGATGAAGGATGACATCACTCAGCCACCCTCTGAGGGGGTGTATGTCTACGGCCTCTATCTGGAGGGGGCCGGCTGGGACAGGAGGAACTGCAAACTCATCGACTCTAAACCCAAAGTGTTGTTTGAGATGATGCCTGTTGTCAGGATGTATGCTGAAAATAATGGTGAGTGCTGTAGTCACTAGTTACTGTAACTTCCTGGAGACTCATTGAACAGTATCTCATTCAGCTGCTTGTTGTTTTCATCTGTACATTATATGTTGAATATGTCAGTAGAAATGATCTAACTTTTAGGTTCAATGGTTACGGTATGTCAGACCAACTGAATGGACAACATGCAGTGAAAAAGAAACTCATGTGATCATTGTGTATAAGTAATGGATGTTTATCGTTGCTGTGGTCATTTCAGGTGTCAAGGATGCCCGGTTATACTCTTGTCCCATATATAAGAAGCCTGTAAGGATGGACCTGAATTACATTGCTGCTGTGGAACTGAGGACTGCTCCACCGCCTGAGTACTGGATACTACGTGGTGTGGCACTGCTGTGTGAAGTCAAATAACCCATTTATATATTGTATTATATGCCTAAATCTTGAAGAGTTGTGCTTCAGTGGTTAAAGGGGCAATCTTTCAAACTACAACAAAGTTGACACCCTACCACTGTTTTGTTAAACAACTGAAGGATGTGACTGGAGAAATGTAACCACTCTCAAAATGGATGTACCCTTTACGGATTAAATGAGGGAAGTGTCTTCATTTAGATTATAGTGGTAGGCTTCCGTAATAAAGTTTCACCTAAGTTGCACATACTATCTATACCCCCAATTATTTCATATCTGAACTATTTTGGGTGTGTGTTTACTTATTTATTTTACTTATTTTACTTTACTCCTTCTTTTTGTACTCACCATAATATGGTTGTTACTACACTAATAAATGGTTGAAGTCGGAAGTTTACATACACCTTAGCCAAATACATTTAAACTCAGTTTTTCACAATTCCTGACATTTAATCCTCGTAAAAATTCCCTGTCTTAGGTCAGTTAGGATCCCCACTTTATTTTAAGAATGTGAAATGTCAGAATAATAGTAGAGCAAATGATTTATTTCAGCTTTTATTTCTTTCATCACATTCCCAGTGGGTCAGAAGTCTACATACACTCAATTAGTATTTGGTAGCATTGCCTTTAAATTGTTTAACTTGGGTCAAACATTTCGGGTAGCCTTCCACAAGCTTCCCATAATAAGTTGGGTGAATTTTGACCCATTCCTCCTGACAGAGCTGGTGTAATTGAGTCAGGTTTGTAGGCTTCCTTGCTCGCACACGCTTTTTCAGTTCTGACCACAAATTTTCTATAGGATTGAGGTCAGGGCTTTGTGATGGCCACTACAATACCTTGACTTTGTTGTCCTTAAGCTATTTTGCCACAACTTTGGAAGTATGCTTGGGGTCATTGTCCATTTGGAAGACCCATTTGCGACCAAGCTTTAACTTCTTGATTGAGGTATTGAGATGTTGCTTCAATATATCCACGTAATTTTCCCACCTCATGATGCCATCTATTTTGTGAAGTGCACCAGTCCCTCCTGCAGCAAAGCACCCCCACAATATGATGCTCAAATTCCTTATATTAAGTAAATCAGATGGCACCATTTTCCTGTTTTTTGTTTTTTTTCTGGAAAGCCAGTGGCACACTCCAACACTCAGACATCCTTTTCAAACAAAGCATGTGTGTTTAGTGAGTCTGCCAGATCAGAGGCAGTAGGGATGACCAGGGATGTTCGGTTAATAAGTGCGTGAATTTGACTATTTTCCTGTCCTGCTAAACATTCCAAATGTAACGAGTACCTTTGGGTATCAAGGAAAATATATGGAATAAAAAGTAAGTACTGTACTGCAGTAAAAGGAATCAAAAATATAAATAGTAAAGTAAATTAAGTAGTACTTTAATGTATTTTTACTTTAGTACTTTACACCACTGATAATGAGCCCCTAGGGCTATCAGAAAATTGCTTTGAAACCATATTGTGAAGAGGTCTGCCTAACAGTATTTTGCCTAATGAATGTGATGGAAGAATAGACAAGGGGACACTTGAAAATGTTCCAGACAATAATTGGCCTAATGAATGTGATGGGGTTCGTGACAAGTAAGTAATGGATAATTACTTACTTTTACAACAAGTGGTCCAGACCTCTTGACAAGGTCGCTATAGGTCACTATTGTTGGGTTAACCCCTTCCTTTTCTATACCAAGTCCCTCATGTGTACACACCTCCCTCCTCTTGACTGCCCTGCCAACCCTACTTGTCCAAACCCCCTCAATACAATTCTAAGATTTTAATCTGTAACCAAATTAAGCATATTAATTCATATTAATGGTTATTTTAAATATTACACTTGACTTGAGTCAAATGTAAGTAAAACTAGAAAAGGTGAATTTTCTGAAGAAAATTTGTGTGCTCTATAGTCTACAATAGTGAATAGGAGCGAACACAAATCTCACACATCAATTATCCATCCATGAGTGTTCTGGTCTCCCTGAATGGACCTGTAGTAGAGACATCTACTCCAGAGGTACTTGCTTAGGTCACAACAACTGATGAGCTGTTTGAGTAATACGGCAGAACTCTCATGTCCTGTGGCTGGATCCCTCAATACAAGCTCTGAAAAACATTGTCACATTGGCTGCCACCCAGAGCCATAGAGACCTACAAAGATGTCATGGGGGAAAGCAAAGATAAACTCTGTGGGAAAAGTGTTGCTTCTGTTATACTCAGGCTGTTGCCATAGTAACAGTGGGGCTTGTCAACAAAAGGCAAGGTTTTGATAAAGATATTAACGGTAGCTAGCAAGCAGGCTATCAAAGAGAATATTAGCTAGCTGATGAGATCAAATGGCTGATAAACGTGGTTTGGAGAAACTGGACTTTGGTGCATTAAGCATCGAGCAACAACAGCAACTCCGACAATTTAAGGTAAATTAGCTAGCTAACACTTTACTACTGTAGGTAACGTCGTTAGCTTCATGAGTGCTCCTTGGCTTCAACAACATTTAGATAGCTAGTTCTATCGATAAAATTAGGAATTAAAATACAATAGGATTTCTTGTTCTATCACTCACTGCATTTTTGCATTCATCCAGCTAATAGTTAGCTAGCAGAAATTCCTTGGTTAAAGATAGGCTCAGCAATGACGAACATTACGTGGGGTAACTTTGAATCTGCTATTGCCATCGGGCTTTTCCCAATATCATGAGCCATGGGAAAGAGTAGAGTGGACAGTAAAGTTAATGGACATTCACCTTTATATTTCTCCTGGGACAAGCAAAGCCAACAAGGTATATATTAGACATATCTTGGAAGTATGATGTTAGGTTGTCTGTCGAATAAAATGGGATATTCAGATGCCGATTCAGATGCCGCCCCCCCTTTTTTTTCAGTATTGACAGATTAGAACTGTCCCTCTGTCCTCTGGAGAGCCATTCGCTAATTCATTATTTTTTATAGATCAATACAAGAATCAACAATGAAAAATATTTGAGAGAGCATCCAGAGACGGAGGCCTTAATAAGCGACTTTTTAAGGTTTGTTAATTGGCTGGCACTGACTAACGGTATATTTTCAGACATATTATTCTCCATCTCCATTAGGGCTCTCAAGCTCCAGACATCAATAACGAATATAATTCTATTTCATATTTAGCTACAGTAATGAAGTCTAACTGGCCAATTGCTTGGGTACCTGCTTCTTGCTTTTTTACAGAGATGTATTTCTCAAAAGACCCACAGACATTCGCGAGTATGCAGCAGGTGGGTTCAATCAACAACACAAACTGACACGTACACCAATATACAGACAGGGACAGTCCTCTACTTAGAACTACCAATAATTAACATATTTTCTCTCTTTCAGATTACTTCACCGACCCAAACCTTGGTTTGATCATTGGCTCCAAACTGCAGGGCGATCCTGCCGACACAGGCACAGACTGAATCCTTACCTGATTGTTTGGCAGTTCAACTGAAGTGTGAAGCTGTAACAGGCCTCTTTCTCTGTGTTCTGTACATCCTCTGTATTGACTAGTTATTTGTTGCAAAGTAACGTGATACAAATATAAAACATGATATAAAGTGGGAATGTACTGGCACCCAGGCAGATGTTCTTACTGAGCATCATTACAACAGGTTAGTTACAGGGCTAAAGGAGGATGTTTATACCCCTGGTTGAGAGGAAAAGATTTCCAGGCCTATAGGGTGGAGTGGACAGCCTCTTTACAGGAGTTCTCAGGGTAAAGTCTAAACGGGATCATTGGGACATCCCAACTCTGACATTACCCTATTGGAAGTTTAAATATAAAACGGTTAAGGTTACAAGGATTCCCGATAGCACTAACCGCTTTCTCAAGCCTCAGAGTTCCCCCTTCTGGTCTCCCGTTTCCGTTAAGTCCCCAACTCATCAGATGAAACAAAAAACATTGAAGCAAGATGAGAAAATGTGACAGCAGCAATACTGACCACACGGTTTAAATGTTTCATGAATTTAAAATCATCAAGTAACCAGCGCATCAGGCTTTGCTTTATTAAAAACATACATAGCGCAGTAAAAACAGGTCAAATCCATCGCACAAAGATGACAAAATCTGACACGCTACAAAAATAGGCACATCTGGTTTAACAGTTAAGTGATTGTATAGAGAAGACCCTGAAATTGTATAAAAACCTAGACCCTGATAATATTGGACATTTCAACAGTAGGCCTACGTAATACATTCTGTAACCAACATACTGTGGTAGAGCATGTGAATAGAGCTTTTAAATCCTGAGCGAACAGGTACAAATCATCAATGTTTAGACACGTCAAATGTTAAAAGGTAACAGATTTCCTTTTTATATATACACAAGATTGTCAGTAACTTACATTGTTTGATATTTGTTCAGGCAATTGATTGCCCCTCTCTTATGGCTTGTATTGGGCTCCGGGAATCCAGAATTGTATCTTAGACACAGATTACATTATGTAAAATCTTAAACATAATCCTTAGGGAGTAAAACACACAACTGACCTTCTACCAGTGTCTATAGGCAACATCATCCTACTGCCTTTAGCTCAGAGTAGTGTACTACTACCAGTCTCCTGACCCCAGAGCCCATCTACATTACACAGTATGATGGAGCT
Organism: Oncorhynchus tshawytscha; assembly: GCF_018296145.1. Lineage (NCBI taxonomy): Eukaryota > Metazoa > Chordata > Actinopteri > Salmoniformes > Salmonidae > Oncorhynchus > Oncorhynchus tshawytscha. The sequence goes on along the minus strand of NC_056431.1, from coordinate 15,074,505 downwards.
ATCAATACACTCTGATCCAAGGACAGTATTGCGTTAACCCCTAATGGTAATGGTTAGGATTCAAAGAGGGTAAGCTGGCCCTGGATCTGTGCCTATTAAACAATCTCACACACATACTGTACTTTAACCACAACATGCAAAGGAGTTTCAACCAACCGCGATACAAGTTAGTGTTGTTTTATGTTGGGTCTGACTTGCACAGCATTTTACCATTAAAGCGGATCCCCCTTTAAAAAACATGATTCCCGTTATTAGAACCCAATACACAACAGTAGGCCTACGTAGTACATTCTGTAACCAACATACTGTGGTAGAGCATGCTCACTTTAGTACACAATGTAAACTTCTAGATTGGAGACACTGATTGAACGGCAATGACTACAACCATCACACACTGCAGCCATCCCACAGACACACACATCCAGTGGCCGATGTTCTTCACGTACAAACAAGTTTAGTCCCACACACACTTCCAATGTCTCCCGTCTTCACACAAACATGGCCTGGGACACAAAGCTGTCTCCACGAGATGTTCCAGTGGCAGGGGGGTGGTCATCCTCTTTGTCATGGTAATCATTGGCCTTGTACTGGTTGGGGGCATACAGGGGCGGGACTTCGTTCACCCTGGGTTCATCCCAGCCAGAGGGGGTGCCAGCATAGCGCAACTCCTCCGCATCACGATTGTATTCCTCATCACTGTACGCGTCCAAGTCCTGGTGGGAAAGATAACCATATAAAATAATCTTAATAATCATGTAAAAATAAGGAGAACTAATGCAGTCTTCATAGTATTCTAGTGACCCTTGCATTCGCGAACAAACTGACAGAGCAACACCCTTTGAGAGTCTTGACCCCAGGTCTTCTAGCCAATGGACAAACTTGCTAACCACTGCTCCAATAGGGTTAAATCACGGGAGGAAATTGCAACTAGCTTACCAAGGCAATGGTTTCTACAGTATTAAAAACACATGTTTCCATCTATAGCATGTTCAGTATATCAGCTTCTATCCACATAGCAGCCCTCCATACCCTTCAGTTTCCTACACGTTCTCATGTTTGTGTTCTGGTAAATAGGGCAATCATGTTGAGTAACTGATGAATTAATGATCATAAGTAGATGTTAAATGATTGATTTCTTTTTGTTTCATGAATCCTTTACCAGGATGTATTATAAATGATGTAGATAATAAACAAAGAGTTGGGTTGAGGCACTTTATAAGCCAAAGCTACAGAGCTTAATGTATACTGATAGGAAAACACAGGCCAGGTGGAAGCAATATCAAGGAGGCCAGCTGGGAATTTGCTTTCAACCATCCAGGTCTATTTATGTCTGAAGATTGAGAAAACAATTCAGGAGAGAAGGACTATTGAGAGATGCACACCATGTATGGCTGTGTTCTTACCGTGCTGGGCTCGGCATCCTGCGGAGCGTAGTACAGGTGGTCCACGGCTCCGTCCTTGCTCTCCACAGGGTCTCGACTGGTGTTCAGCTGCAGATGCACGCACACACACACACACACACACAGGATTATTCTCATCCTCATAAAACCTATTTCAGATGGACACTTTCATAATCTACATAATCTTTTAACAATGTTGATAAAAAAACATGTGGTATTGTAAAATACAAATTGAGGGGCCATGTAGAGATATATAAACATCTCCCATCACAGCAAGTCTAAAAGTTATGGCTGGCCAGCATCCTCACCCTATCAGTAGAGCTGCTGGTGGTGCTGGTCTGCTGCTTGTTAGGGGGAGGGGGCTTGTACTTGGGTGGACCACTGAGAAAGAGAGAAAGGAGGGAATCAAAACAAACAGTAAGGATGATCACTTAGTATGAGTGACAGTTACAAACTCACTCTCCATTGTGCTGGTTGCGTTTTTTGCGGACCAAGACCACAACACTCCCAATAACAGCCAGCAGCAGAACCACCCCAATGAGCCCTCCTATAACACCGCTTGTAGTGGGACCCTTCACTGGCAGTCGAGTCCCTGCAGAGGGAGAGATGAGAGAAAAAGTGAGATAGGAAGGAAGACAAAGAATAGAAGGGAGGTTTAAGGGGATAAGTACAAAGAGAGAGAGAGAGATAACATTAACAACAGAGTAGTGATAGCATTCACATGCTGGAGTCGTCCCACATGCACAGGAATAACTCTACAGTGCATTTCAATACATATTGTTTCATTTGTGGTGAAAGGTTCTGAAAGCGGAATTCAAAATGTAATCCTCAAGTAATGAAGTAGGCTAATTACAGTCAATGGTGTGTGTGTGAGACAAGAGGTGCAAATAAACTGTCTGTGGATGCGAGAGGTATAGAGGTGTGTACGTGTGTGAGAGAGCAAGCCGAGATGCAGAGAAAGTGTGCGTCTGCCTTTACAGAAGAAAGGTCTACATTAGTGTAGACTACAGTCACATGGGGAGGCAGACAATCCGACGTAGTGACTGTAGTACCTTCCTCTAATGAACCATGACCACTAGTACCAATACTAACAATAGGATTATACACAAGACAGGAGTACACAAACACACAGTGTGACCCATCTCATTATTCTCCCCATCACTGCACAGGGGATTATGCTAATGAGGGAGTGTTAAATGGCAATGAGGAGCTCAGATAATTGGAGGAGAGTTACACAGGGAAAGTAATTGGTTGTCCCCTGATTGAATGTTGTTAGGCTTATAATTATGGCTGTGGTACTGATGACCTTATAGCAACGCTCTGTAACGTAAACAATGGAGCATCCAATGACCTTTTCGCATGTAAAAAGCAGTTGTTTTCAATTAGACCACAACATGTAAATAAAATACAAACGCTTTGGTTTCCCAATAAAACTAACTAAAACAGTCAATAATAAATGACAATTTCTTAAAATGATCTCAAGAGTAGTTTACCCTGACATTTATAAAGTCATTATTGTTCAGAACATGGCATGTTTAATGTGTCTAGTTTAATAGGTCTTATGAGACAGAAAGATTTACAACATGGCAGTAGTCCAGTTATAGGACTTATAAGGGAGTGTTACTAGGTGATTAGGGTGTAATACAGCCTGTTGTCCACATGGCGGTGCTGTGTCTCCATAACACCGGCTCTGAAGTACTAATAATCTTCACTACCTCTGTTCCATCCTCCCTGTGCTCTTCATCACTCCCGTGGTCATCAACTTTGTATCTGGCTATATCCATGCTCCATTTTTGTCTATAGTGCTTTCTTGCTCCATCTTAACCATCCCTATCTTTTTTTTAATCCTCACTTGTCCTCCAATCCCCCCCTTCCCTGATACATGGGCGAATATTGTATTATAAATTGTGCCTTCCTGTATTATACCGATGTTAAAATGTTTATTCTATTCTACTGAGCCATTTACTTTATGTTCCTATTCTTATATTTTATTTCTTATTGTTGTTGCATTGTCAAGAAGGAACCTGCAAGTAACAATTTAGTTGAACGATGTACAGCATACCATGTGTTACCTGTACATACGACCAATAAAACCTGAAACTTTTCCTCCCTCTCTCCATAAAACTCTAGTCCAAAGTGATTTCCTCCCCTCACCTCCTTTCCTTTTCACTGATAGGGAATAAACTGGGCCGGTGACAGCTTTATCTGGTAAGCATAATTTATTAGGGTACTTTCTTTTCAGATCAGTTCAGATAAAGGAGAGGATGCCACTTTAGAGTATTGAGATGCAGCCGCTGTCTGAGTGACTCCAGCAGTGTTGAATAGAGATCATGCCCTCTGTATCTGTGGTGGATGCCAGCCATGTCTCATTCTAATGAAATCTCCCAGACAGCCCGAGCATGCCCGCTGTCTCTCTTAGCTGGCGCCGTGCTCCCCTGCCCTCCGACAAGGACGGGCTGAGCTCTGTGAATGTGCGCGCGCGCACACACATACACACACACACACACACACACACACACACACACACACACACACACACACACACACACACACACACACAAAGCAGAGTCCAGATGGTAGGGCCAACTTGTATACTATCCAATATCCCAGTCACTCACACCAACATTTATATACACCCACAATTCTCTGTGGTGTGCTGCACACCCATACCCACCCACTCACTCACTCAAACCCCCTCTCACTCACTCACACCCCCATCCACAGATTGAGACAGGGTTTCTATCTCTGTGCTGCCTGCCTCTCTCTGCCACCTGCCTCTCTCTGCCGCCTGCCTCTCTCTGCCGCCTGCCTCTCCCTCTCCGTGCTGCCTGCCTTTCTCTCTCTCTCTCTCTCTCCGTGCGGCCTGCCCGCCTCTCTCTCTTTCGCCGTGGGGCCTGCCCGCCCGCCTCTCTCGGTGCGGCCCGCCCGCCCGCCTCTCTCGCCGTGGGGCCCGCCCGCCCGCCTCTCGCCGTGGGGCCCGCCCGCCCGCCTCTCTCGCCGTGGGGCCCCTGCCCGCCCGCCTCTCTTTCGCCGTGGGGCCCGCCCGCCCGCCTCTCTCGCCGTGGGCCCGCCCGCCCGCCTCTCTCGCCGTGGGGCCCGCCCGCCCGCCTCTCTCGCCGTGGGGCCCGCCCGCCCGCCTCTCTCGCCGTGGGGCCTGCCCGCCCGCCCGCCCGCCTCTCTCTCGCCGTGGGGCCCGCCCGCCCGCCCTCTCTCGCCGTGGGGCCCGCCCGCCCGCCTCTCTCGCCGTGGGGCCCGCCCGCCCGCCTCTCTCGCCGTGGGGCCCGCCCGCCCGCCTCTCTCGCCGTGGGGCCCGCCCGCCCGCCTCTCTCGCCGTGGGGCCCGCCCGCCCGCCTCTCTCGCCGTGGGGCCCGCCCGCCCGCCTCTCGCCGTGGGGCCCGCCCGCCCGCCTCTCTCGCCGTGGGGCCTGCCTGCCCGCCCGCCTCTCTCTTCGCCGTGGGGCCCGCCCGCCCGCCCGCCTCTCTCCCGCCGTGGCCCGCCCACCCACCTCTCTCGGTGCGGCCCGCCCGCCCCTGCCTCTCTCGATGCGGCCCGCCCGCCCGCCCGCCTCTCTCGCCGTGGGGCCCGCCCACCCGCCTGCCGTGGGGCCCGCCCGCCTGCCGTGGGGCCCGCCCGCCCTCGCCTGGGGCCCGCCTCGCTCGCCGTGGGGCCCGCCCGCCCACCTGCCTCTCTCGGTGCGGCCCGCCCGCCCACCCTGCCTCTCTCGGTGCGGCCTGCCCGCCCGCCTGCCTCTCTCGGTGATACAGGTCTACCTCTTAACATGCTTCCCCAGCCTACAGGCCCATATGACTCATGTGACCTCGTCTGGCTGAGCTGGCCTAGCTGCACTTATCCCTGCCTCTCCCCTCTCCCATCCTGCTGCCTTCGTTTGGGAAACGCTCATTTATCTCTCCTTAATATGGCAGCTCAAATCTGTAGCGTCTCCAGCTCTGCATCTTTAATCTCCTAATGAGCAGAGATAAGCCTGTTTTATTACCCTCCCTGACCTCACACACACACACACACATCTCCGCTCCCAGAGCTACACATTTATTATACCTCAGCTATAAAAGTCATTGACCCAAACAGATTAAAGGGTCATTCATCATTGGCCAAACAATCCAATTGTTGCTGATCATAAAATCCATCTGTATTGTTTTTTTGTTGACTTTTTAAGTTTGAGCATCAACGGACACATGAGACAAACACGGTTCCATTGACCCCAGATGATGGGGTTACAGATTAGGTCTAGACGGATTGATCAGCACTGATAGAGATGAGGATGAGGATGAAGAGGGAGCTGAAGTAATCCCATTGCTCATTCAGGGAGAGGAGAAGTCTAGCCCTTAGATCCTAAAGGCTTAACAGAGTTACATTACCAACATCCATTCAGCCCAACACACACACCTCGCTCCCTAGCGACCCTGTATCCTGGTAACCAGGCGCCGCATACATAATCACACATATTGGAGGTGTACGGGGGAGGGGGGGTATAAGGACAAGGGCATACAGTGATAGAAGAGAGGACGAATGGGAGAGACGGGGTAATGGAGAGGAATTCAGATCACTTTGGGAACTGCCTCTTCAAGTATGCTCGTCTTATATTACTGCTGCTAACAATAAAACACACTACACAATATAACCACCACCACCACATGGACTACTGTTGGCTGCCTGCCTGGGCCTGGTGCTGTACTGAAGCTCTAGTCTGTCAGACAGGCCCAGTATTCATCTAGGGTGACTCCAGAGCTGGCCCCATGCATTTACACTGTCTGGGATTAAACGGATGTCAGGGACACCAAGCCTGTGTCTGTGTATGTGTGTGTGTGTGTGTAACAGCAGGAAAGACCGTGTGTATGCATACAATTGCGTGTGGGTGTGTGAGTGTTTGACGTTGATCTCCCCCTCTCTCTGCAGGGAGAGTGTGCTCCCTGCCATGGTGCATTAAGGCACCGACAGGCGCCCTGGGAGAAGGCAGGATATCTCTCTCTCCCCCTCATACCCTCTCTCTCTGACAAGGTCGCGGCTCCCCTCTCGCTGTCTCTGCGTCAATATTTACAGTCCACTTTACACTGGCACAGCGGTGGCTGGGTCCAGTCGACCTGCTGCATTAGCCAAATGTAGCTGTCCAGTCCGGTTGAGAAGGACCAAAAGGGGTAGGAATAGGACTAGGCAGGCTGTAGTAGTCCAAAGGCAACACACACCAACCCACAACCACACCAAATAACTGTTCATCCCAGCAACAGAGAGAACACACACACACACACCAACCCAAAACCACACCAAATAACTGTTCATCCCAGCAACAGAGAGAACACACACACACACACCAACCCAAAACCACACCAAATAACTGTTCATCCCAGCAACAGAGAGAACACACACAGGTTGCAGCTGGCAGGTCCATAACAAGGCATGCACACACACACACACACACACACAGTCCAGACCGGATAACTAGGAGTTGTACTATAAGAACCCAGGTCACCTCAGTTAGCTAGTGTGTCACAATGTGAACTGTCCCTAACCTCCCCCTCCTTCCCTGGGGCCTGGTCTGTCACCCATTGGTCTGTTTACCTGCCCTGTGACCTTCTGCCTGGGAGAACATCCACTTCATTAACTACTGGAGGACTACTCCACCATGCACAGAGGGATCCCAGCCCAGAGCGCAGCCTCCTACTGAGAGGGGATTGAGGTGAGACAAATGAACATTTCCACTACGGTTTCCTCTACTAACACATAAAAATAGATGTTCTGAAATGGAATCTGTGTTGGTCTCAGGTTAGGCTGTGTTAGGTCAAGGCAATAGAGGAGGATGCCTTGCTAGAATGTAAAATCACTTATAGCTATATTTGTTCAATGTCAGTAGAGATGGAGGAAAGAGAGATGACTTCAGACTACTGAGATGTATCCTCTCGGCCACAGCAGGCGGCTAATTGGGGGCTGCCTCCAGTAGACTACCTCGAATAAGAGACTGATTAACAGAACGGGGAGCCGTAATGGCCCCGCTCTCCAGTTGCATTCTCTCCCCTTTTCATCCAATGCCCCTCAAGAGAATCTGCACAGCCAGAACAGCACAGGCCCGGCTCTAGCTCTGCATTCAGATTTAAACTCTCATTAAGACAATTCTCCTCTGCCATGGTAAACTATTGGGCATATAAACAATGGAATAGAATAGGCAATGAGGGTAAGAATTTGTATGTCGAAAAAAAAGGACTTATCGTTATGTGGCGAACTACCGTGACTAGGTTTAGTTTGTTGTTGATTATACAGGGTTACAGCGCAAGTAACATACACATTCACGTATACACACATTATTTATGGACATCTAATGGGCCTGTTCCACATGGTTGTGGAATCACAATGCAAACCAGAACCACCGTTATATATAGTTCCTCTCACATCTACTGTGTTCCCTGGGAGGTGTTCGAGGTTGTGGGAGCCTTGTGCTGATCATACATGGAAGTCACAGGAGGTTGATGGGACCTTCATTAGTGAGAACAGGCTTGTGGTAATGACTGGAGCGGAATCAGTGGAATGGTATCAAACACATGGTCTCCTGTTGTTTGATGCCATTCCATTTGCTCCGTTCCGGCCATTATTATGAGCCTCCTCAGCACCATTATTATGAGCCCCCTCAGCACCATTATTATGAGGCCCCCTCAGCACCATTATTATGAGGCCCCCTCAGCACCATTATTATGAGGCCCCCTCAGCACCATTATTATGAGGCCCCCTCAGCACCATTATTATGAGGCCCCCTCAGCACCATTATTATGAGGCCCCCTCAGCACCATTATTATGAGGCCCCTCAGCACCATTATTATGAGCCCCCTCAGCACCATTATTATGAGCCCCCTCAGCACCATTATTATGAGCCCCCTCAGCACCATTATTATGAGCCCCCCTCAGCACCATTATTATGAGCCCCCTCAGCACCATTATTATGAGCCCCCTCAGCACCATTATTATGAGCCTCCTCAGCACCATTATTATGAGCCCCCTCAGCACCATTATTATGAGCCCCTCAGCACCATTATTATGAGCCCATTATTATGAGCCTCAGCACCATTATTATGAGCCCCTCAGCACCATTATTATGAGCCCCTCAGCACCATTATGAGCCTCCTCAGCACCATTATTATGAGCCTCCTCAGCACCATTATTATGAGCCTCCTCAGCACCATTATTATGAGCCTCCTCAGCACCATTATTATGAGCCTCCTCAGCACCATTATTATGAGCCTCCTCAGCACCATTATTATGAGCCTCCTCAGCACCATTATTATGAGCCTCCTCAGCACCATTATTATGAGCCTCCTCAGCACCATTATTATGAGCCTCCTCAGCACCATTATTATGAGCCCCTCAGCACCATTATTATGAGCCCCTCAGCACCATTATTATGAGCCCCCTCAGCACCATTATTATGAGCCCCTCAGCACCATTATTATGAGCCCCCTCAGCACCATTAGCCCCCTCACACCATTATTATGAGCCCCCTCAGCACCATTATTATGAGCCCCCTCAGCACCATTATTATGAGCCCCCTCAGCACCATTATTATGAGCCCCCTCAGCACCATTATTATGAGCCCCCTCAGCACCATTAGCCCCTTTATTATGAGCCCCCTCAGCAGCCTCCTGTGATGGAACTCATTACCACATACTATGGTGTTGCTATAGATGTGCTCTTCACAGCGTCTGTCCTTAACACTAACATTACACATAGCACACTACAAATGCATGCACACATTTAGTGTTACAAAACCACAATCATACAGGCTCACACACACACACACACACACACACACACACACTGTCAAGCACACACAATGTATGCATATGGATGCTAATATTCACATTTACACATGCACACCCACCCCCGCATGTCACAGATGAAGAATATCAAACTGCTGTACATGCATCAAAAGGCCTTACCGACAACATCCTCCAGACAGACAACCCCATGGGCACATAATGATCCTTCCTACAGCATCTAACACACTGCATCAAGTCTGTCTCGCTCAGATAATCATTTTTATGTCACAATTCATCGGAATCTCAATATACAGTTAGCTATATTGTGCTCCTCCATCTCTCCCACCTCTCAGTGTGTGTGTGTGTGTGTGTGTGTGTGTGTGTGGTGTCAGAGATAGACAGTTCAATAGCAACAGCAAAGTATAAAGTGGGTGAGTGGACATAAATACATTGCAGTGGGCGAGGAGCACAGTGTGTGAGGTAATCAATAGGTAGAAGGACACTTGGTGCAGTGTGGAACAGCAGGCCAGCCCTGCGTGAAAGACATGACACAAACACTGGCTGCGCGTTACAATGACGCTCAACATGAGTCAACATAGTACAGAAAGACACACATACACTGAGTGTACAAAACATTAGGAACACCCGCTCTTTCCATGACAGACCGACCAGCTGAATCCAGGTGAAATCGGTGGTCACTTATTGAAATCAGCGCAGATGAAGTGGAGGAGACAGGTTAAAGAAGGATGTTAAGCCTCGAGACACGTGTCATTCAGAGGGTGAATGAGCAAGACAAAATATTGAAGTGCCTTTGAACGGAGTACGGTAGTGGGTGCCAGGTGCACAGGTTTAAGTGTGTCAAACTGCAACACTGCTGGTTGTTTTTCACATTATAATCATTGTACTGTAGACACTAGTCAGTGTGTGTGAGTGCATGCCAATCAATTTAAGTGTTCACCAGAGCACACTAAGTCATTGTGTGTGTGTGTGTGTGTGTACAGTAACACACTACAATCCTCATTGTAAGTGCTTATGTACACACACACACACACACACACACACACACACACACACACACACACACGTCATTCAGAGCGGTGTTGATGAGAGTCATATCAGTGTTCCCTGAGGAGACACTACACTAGCCCTTAAAACACCCAGCACAGCACAGGCCTCTACATATTTAATACAGAGCTCAGAGGACAGAAGAGTGGAAGAAGGGAGAAGAGGGAGAGAGGATTGATTTCTTGCCAGCTTTACACCAGTCCAATCCTCCTGAAGTAGTTAGTGTGTGTGTACGTTTCTGCACAAGTGTGTGTCAGACCGCGTTAGACATGGCGAGAGGAGAGGGAACACACACACGGAGAGACAGGAGTGTGTGTGGGGAAGAAAGGTACCTGTGTAACAACACAGAGTCAGAAGGATGGAACAGAGCTGATGTGAGTGTTTTTGATCTGCTGCTATGGGAATGGAGGCTACTCATTGTGAAGGATGAGGCAGCTATTACATACCTAGATGGGCAGTGGCTTCCTTTCTACTCCAACTGTCTTCGCCTGGGCCGGTATTCTGTCTGTTCTCAACATCTCACAACGCTCAACTTTCTTTTGGTCTGTGTACCAGGGTTGGGGCAACTTCCATTTCAATTCAATCATTGAAAAGTTTCCATTTACTTTCTATGAGACTTTTGCAGTTCTTGAATTTCAGTTCACTTCCTGGATTGACTGCATTGAAACTGAATTGATCCCAACCCTGCTGTGTACACAGTAACAGTCACCTGAACAGGAGCAGATCATGGCATTGTTCTCTGTGTAATCTATCAATGGCTTGTTGATGTTCAACACTTCCTGCAGGCGACACACACAGCGGTATCAGATAGATGTGTATTAGATAGATGTGCGTCTACTCTAGGTGACACATACCCATCTTTCTTCTAGACACAGACACACCTGTTAGACTTGTATCAGGTCCCTCGGTCTCTGCTCTACCAGCTCAACTGGAGGTGAACAATACACACTGGTCTCTGAGACACCTGTATCAGGACCATCAGTGTTTCCTCTAGGTGACAGAACTGTCTAGCAGGTGACAGAGCTTTCTAGCAGGTGACAGAACGAACGGTCTAGCAGGTGACAGAACGAACGGTCTAGCAGGTGACAGAACGAACGGTCTAGCAGGTGACAGAACGAACGGTCTAGCAGGTGACAGAACGAACGGTCTAGCAGGTGACAGAACGGTCTAGCAGGTGACAGAAGCAGGTGACAGAACGGTCTAGCAGGTGACAGAACAGTCTAGCAGGTGACAGAACAGTCTAGCAGGTGACAGAACAGTCTAGCAGGTGACAGAACAGTCTAGCAGGTGACAGAACGGTCTAGCAGGTGACAGAACAGTCTAGCAGGTGACAGAACAGTCTAGCAGGTGACAGAACAGTCTAGCAGGTGACAGAACTGTCTAGCAGGTGACAGAACAGTCTAGCAGAACTGTCTAGCAGGTGACAGAGCTGTCTAGCAGGTGACAGAGCTGTCTAGCAGGTGACAGAGCTGTCTAGCAGGTGACAGAGCTGTCTAGCAGGTGACAGAACGGTCTAGCAGGTGACAGAACGGTCTAGCAGGTGACAGAACGGTTTAGCAGGTGACAGAACAGTCTAGCAGGTGACAGAACAGGTGACAGAACAGTCTAGCAGGTGACAGAACAGTCTAGCAGGTGACAGAACAGTCTAGCAGGTGACAGAACGGTCTAGCAGAACTGTCTAGCAGGTGACAGAGCTGTCTAGCAGGTGACAGAGCTGTCTAGCAGGTGACAGAGCTGTCTAGCAGGTGACAGAGCTGTCTAGCAGGTGACAGAGCTGTCTAGCAGGTGACAGAGCTGTCTAGCAGGTGACAGAACAGTCTAGCAGGTGACAGAACAGGTCTAGCAGGTGACAGAACGGTCTAGCAGGTGACAGAACAGTCTAGCAGGTGACAGAACAGTCTAGCAGGTGACCGACAGAACTGTCTAGCAGGTGACCGACAGAACGGTCTAGCAGGTGACCGACAGAACGGTCTAGCAGGTGACCGACAGAACGGTCTAGCAGGTGACAGAACTGTCTAGCAGAACTGTCTAGCAGAACTGTCTAGCAGAACTGTCTTGCAGAACTGTCTTGCAGAACTGTCTTGCAGAACTGTCTTGCAGGTGACAGAACAGTCTAGCAGGTGACAGAACGGTCTAGCAGGTGACAGAACAGTCTAGCAGGTGACAGAACAGTCTAGCAGGTGACAGAACGGTCTAGCAGAACTGTCTAGCAGGTGACAGAGCTGTCTAGCAGGTGACAGAGCTGTCTAGCAGGTGACAGAGCTGTCTAGCAGGTGACAGAGCTGTCTAGCAGGTGACAGAGCTGTCTAGCAGGTGACAGAGCTGTCTAGCAGGTGACAGAACGGTCTAGCAGGTGACAGAACGGTCTAGCAGGTGACAGAACGGTCTAGCAGGTGACAGAACAGTCTAGCAGGTGACAGAACAGGTGACAGAACAGTCTAGCAGGTGACAGAACAGTCTAGCAGGTGACAGAACAGTCTAGCAGGTGACAGAACGGTCTAGCAGAACTGTCTAGCAGGTGACAGAGCTGTCTAGCAGGTGACAGAGCTGTCTAGCAGGTGACAGAGCTGTCTAGCAGGTGACAGAGCTGTCTAGCAGGTGACAGAGCTGTCTAGCAGGTGACAGAGCTGTCTAGCAGGTGACAGAACGGTCTAGCAGGTGACAGAACGGTCTAGCTGGTGACAGAACAGTCTAGCAGGTGACAGAACGGTCTAGCAGGTGACCGACAGAACGGTCTAGCAGGTGACCGACAGAACGGTCTAGCAGGTGACCGACAGAACGGTCTAGCAGGTGACCGACAGAACGGTCTAGCAGGTGACAGAACTGTCTAGCAGAACTGTCTAGCAGAACTGTCTAGCAGAACTGTCTTGCAGAACTGTCTTGCAGAACTGTCTTGCAGCAGAACTGTCTTGCAGAACTGTCTGACAGAACTGTCTTGACAGAACTGTCTTGCAGGTGACAGAACAGTCTAGCAGGTGACAGAACAGTCTAGCAGGTGACAGAACAGTCTAGCAGGTGACAGAACAGTCTAGCAGGTGACAGAACAGTCTAGCATGTGACAGAACAGTCTAGCAGGTGACAGAACTGTCTAGCAGGTGACAGAACAGTCTAGCAGAACTGTCTAGCAGGTGACAGAGCTGTCTAGCAGGTGACAGAGCTGTCTAGCAGGTGACAGAGCTGTCTAGCAGGTGACAGAACGGTCTAGCAGGTGACAGAACGGTCTAGCAGGTGACAGAACAGTCTAGCAGGTGACAGAACAGTCTAGCAGGTGACAGTACTGTCTAGCAGGTGACAGAACAGTCTAGCAGAACTGTCTAGCAGGTGACAGAGCTGTCTAGCAGGTGACAGAGCTGTCTAGCAGGTGACAGAGCTGTCTAGCAGGTGACAGAACGGTCTAGCAGGTGACAGAACGGTCTAGCAGGTGACAGAACGGTCTAGCAGGTGACAGAACAGTCTAGCAGGTGACAGAACAGTCTAGCAGGTGACAGAACAGTCTAGCAGGTGACAGAACGGTCTAGCAGAACTGTCTAGCAGGTGACAGAGCTGTCTAGCAGGTGACAGAGCTGTCTAGCAGGTGACAGAGCTGTCTAGCAGGTGACAGAGCTGTCTAGCAGGTGACAGAGCTGTCTAGCAGGTGACAGAGCTGTCTAGCAGGTGACAGAGCTGTCTAGCAGGTGACAGAACGGTCTAGCAGGTGACAGAACGAGGTGACAGAACGGTCTAGCAGGTGACCGACAGAACGGTCTGAGGTGACCGACAGAACGGTCTAGCAGGTGACCGACAGAACGGTCTAGCAGGTGACAGAACTGTCTAGCAGAACTGTCTAGCAGAACTGTCTAGCAGAACTGTCTAGCAGAACTGTCTTGCAGAACTGTCTTGCAGAACTGTCTTGCAGGTGACAGAACAGTCTAGCAGGTGACAGAACGGTCTAGCAGGTGACAAAACTGTCTAGCAGGTGACAAAACTGTCTAGCAGGTGACAAAACTGTCTAGCAGGTAGCAGCAGCCAGGTAGCCAGAGTGACAGGAACCCGACTGTCTGACTCACTAGCCAAGATAAAAGCTCAACCACTTCCTCTGAAACACACCAGTCAGTAGACCATTAAGCAATATTAGGCTGGTTGACTTAGCATACATGTGTCCACTGTCACCAACCCATTTGACAGAAAGACACTCTCCCTTCACCCTCTGCTATATGACACCAAGGAATGTTCACCTGCCCCAAAGCCCATCATCTCATTATCTTCACTCACTCAAACTCATTCTTTCTCTTTAACGCACCAACCTCTAGCTCCTTTCAAAAATGACTCATCTTACCAGACTTCACACAGGTCCAATGCCTGAAGGAAAAGTGTGTTACTGAAAACAGATGAAAAATAAGAATTCCAAAATGTCTGGCTGATTAAATATATGAATTAAACAAAACACTGGGGGGGGGGTCTTTCAGAATGAAAGAGAACAAAGGTTATACGAGTCTAATTATTCATCTATCGGACTACAGATCTGCAGTTGACTATCCATTGTATAGTGGAAGAACATCTCTAGTGACCAGTAACTCGGGTAAATGCATTCTGTGTGTGCGTGACATGTCTTGGCTGTGACATGCTCTCCCCACCGCCTGCAGAAGCGTGTGTGTGTACACTAGTGTGTAACATGCCTATGCTGTATGGATCATGAATATTATTCATAAGGCTGAATGTCAACACTGATGAATCATTTTGCTGTAAAATGTCACCAAACACCAGTGTGTGTGTGTGTGTGTGTGTGTGTGTGTGTGTGTCTCACAGCTCCACCGCTGGACGTGGTGGCAGGCAAGCTATGACCCTGGTTGTCATCACTGTACAAAAACATTACTACCACAAATAGAGACAGGAGGGTTGGAGTGAGGAGGGAGAGAAGAGAGGAGGGTGGATAGGGAGAGGAGGGGGGAGTCAGTGAAGGAGACAGAGGCAATAGGGGACAGGGTGGACAGGACAGCCAGAGCTATAGGGGACAGGCATGGAGACTTAGCCTCGGAGACAGGCTATAGGCCTGGTTACTGTACAGCACCTCAAGTTGCAGAGAGCCCAGTGAAACTAGTCTCTGGATATTAGATGATGTCAGCAGAGTTCAACACAGTAGTATCAACCCACACACACACACACAACTCCCTGACAAAGACACACAACTCCCTGACAAAGACACACAACTCCCTGACAAAGACACACAACTCCCTGACAAAGACACACAACTCCCTGACAAAGACACACAACCCCCTGACAAAGACACACAACCCCTGACAAAGACACACAACCCCCTGACAAAGACACACAACCCCTGACAAAGACACACAACTCCCTGACAAAGACACACAACTCCCTGACAAAGACACACAACTCCCTGACAAAGACACACAACTCCCTGACAAAGACACACAACTCCCTGACAAAGACACACAACTCCCTGACAAAGACACACAACTCCCTGACAAAGGCACACAACTCCCTGACAAAGGCACACAACCCCTGACAAAGACACACAACTCCCTGACAAAGACACACAACTCCCTGACAAAGACACACAACTCCCTGACAAAGACACACAACTCCCTGACAAAGACACACAACTCCCTGACAAAGACACACAACTCCCTGACAAAGACACACAACTCCCTGACAAAGACACACAACTCCCTGACAAAGGCACACAACTCCCTGACAAAGACACACAACTCCCTGACAAAAGCTCCAGCAGCAGTTACATAAAGCAGCTTTTCTTGTTGCATTTTAAAAGCCCTCCTCCATCCCACCATGCCTGTGACCTTTAAGGTTGAGAGAGCGTAATGAGGAGTGGGGCTATACACTACAGACAGGCTCAGGGCCCATGGATGAAGGACAAGGAAGGAAGGAAGGAAGGAATGAAGGAGGGAGGGAGAGAAGGAAGGATGGGCAGTGTCATCTCTGCTCCCTCTGGCTCTTCCAGCTGTTGTTCTCTCTTTCTTTTCCCCTCCATCACTTTTCATCTGCACTCATCTTTCACCCCGAACCACTTGTGCCCCTACTCCCTCCCTCCCTCCCTCCCTCCGCGCTCTTTTCCGCTCTCTCCTCCACACAAATGACTCAGTGGAACCGGTCAACTGTTACAAAATTCCCCCTGCAGCTTAACCTGCCTAATACAAAGCCTGGCTCATCAAGTCAAACAGACTGCCTACACACAATGGGAGCAGACACACACACAAACAAAAAAGAATTGAATACAGCAGCAGCCACGCACACACACACACACACACACACACACACACACACACACACACACACACACCCACACACACCCACATAGTACTGAACGCAGCAGCCACTCACACACACACACCCCCACATAGTACTGAACGCAGCAGCCACTCACACACACACCCCCACATAGTACTGAACGCAGCAGCCACTCACACACACTCACACACACACACACACACACACCCACACAGTACTGAACACAGCAGACACAGACAACCTGGCCACAGTCAACCTGGCCACAGTCAACCTGGCCAGTCAACCTGGCCACAGACGTGATAGGCTACCCACGCAGAGAAAACCTCAGACACTAGACTGACCATGTAGCACAGAAACAGATCTAGAAATGGAACAGCTCCATACATCACATGGCCTGTGTCCCAAATTCACAACCTATTTGTTATGTAGTGCACTACTTTAGACCAGAAATGGTCTCTGGTCAAAAGTAGTGCACTACATAGGGAATAGAGGGCCATTTTTGCCACATCCCTGGTGTGGGCCTATGGAGGATAAAGGACAGGAGAAAAGCTCAGACAGGCCCTGTAATACAGAGATAGATTGTAGAATAGAGGCATGGAACAGATGATAGAAGACTAGAGACTCCCAGACCAGACACACACTAAAGTACAGCTAAACCAATATAGTGCTGCTACGCCCAAGGAGCCATAGGTGGTAAAAGATGAGAGCTCTAATATTGCTCTCTCTCTGTGTGTGTGTGTGTGTGTGTGTGTGTGTGTGTGTGTGTGTGTGTGTGTGTGAGAGACTAAGGCCCCGGCTGCTCATTGCTCTCGTATGTCACACACACTGCTCTCATGTCAGACACTCCTCTGCACATGGACATGAATCAGGCCTCTCCATGGAGCAGACCCACAGCACCATATTTGTGCCCCTGTCACTGTGCCCCTGTCACTGTGGCCCTGCAGTGTGTTAAGAGCAGGGCTCAGCAGGGAGGCTTAGACTCAGAAGACAGGTAGGTATACCACACAGTTCAATACCTTTAGCTCCCCTCTGTTCTGCCCTCTAGACAACGTCTGGCTTGCAACAGAGAAGCTCAATAAGTGGAAAGGAACTCCTTTCCTCACAGAATATATTCTGATCTGATTGGCTGCAGGAAACACTGGGGGGTTGTCAGTCTCCTGTGGTAACCAGATCAGAGAAACAGGGAGAGAAACAGGGAGAGATATAAGGGGAGGAAGAGAGACGGTATCTGAGCAGTGAGGTGGGTTGTCAGATTCTCACCATCCATCTCCCTTCTTTATTATGAGAGAGTGACAGAGAGAGAAAAACCGAGAGAGCGAGAGAGAAAGGTCAAAAAAGGAGGGACAATAGAAGAGGTGAAAGAGTAAGCAGAGAGAGAGAGAGAGAGATGGAGAAGATGGATGTCTGATAGATAAGAAAAAGAGGTGTTTAGATGGAGAGACAAAGGTGAATGGATGTGATGATACAGAGTGTGTGTAGAAGTGTCAAGAGAAGTTGCCTCACACACAGGCATAGCTGTGTGAAGTTGTCACAGTACTTCCCACAACCTGACTCTACTTAATGTCAGACAAAGAGAACAGAAATAGACTTCACTCCTACAGAGAGACGAGACCACACAGTCACTGAATAAAATCACTCTGGACTACCTCAGAGAGAAGACACACACAATCTCTATCCCGTGTGAGAGAGCTGCATGTACATCGTCACAAAGACACACTGTGACCAGTTGATTCACTCTAGACCTGACAAGAGTCCAATAAAAATATGTTATGATTTATCCTGACCAACCTAAAGCCAGAGTATTTCTGTTTCTGCTCTTCTCTTGATTGGTCGGTGTGTGTGTGTGTGGTGAGAGCACGATTGAGAGCGTGTTGAGACGGTGAGTGCCCGAGCCAAACACACACACATATCTATTCTTAGGATCGGAGCAGGGGTAACCATTCTCATATCGATAAAGATCAGACTGACAGACAGTAGGTCAGTGCTGCCAACTAACCAGGACCCTGAAAAAGGTATTATTATTCTGTGTGCTTCAGGGAGAGGTTTAGTTCCAGGTACATCCCAGCATGGGAACTTGATGTGCACACACACACACACACACACACCTCTCATCTGCGGCTGCAGTCTGTTTTTGCAGGTGGTGGTTGAGGTCACTGCACCACTGAGTGGGATATATAAAGAGAACACACACACACACACACTGATGTCACAGCATCTAAACTAACACAGTTGCACTAACCCCATGCCCCCTCTCTTCTAATCCTACTCTCCCCATTCCTCTCCTCAGCCCAAATCAACCCACTCCTAAACCTACACTATACTGAAACCCACCCCTCTACAACAACCACCACTTCTCCTCCACAGTCCTCCTCCCAAACATCCTCTATCACCTCCCCCTACACTATACTGAAACCCATCACCCTACAACAAACCCCCACTTCTCCAGTCCTCCTCCCAAACATCCTCTATCACCCCCCAAACTATACTGAAACCCATCAACCTACAACAACCCCCACTTCTCCTCCACAGTCCTCCTCCCAAACACACTCTGTCATGTGGAAGGTGCATTCAACTGGATCTACCCCCCTCTACCTCCACCCCCATCTCAACCCTGTCAGATACCCCCCTCCCCACCTCTGCTGCTCTGGTGGCAGTGGGCCAACCATGCACCACCCCTGGGAGCCCTGCTACCCACAATCCTCTGCTCCCTGTCTGCTGTCAGCTCCAGCCCGGTCAGCATCAGGACAGGAAGAGTAAACTCCTTGGGACGCTAGGGGATACAGGGGCATCCACCCCACACCGGAGACTGAGGTGTCAATGCAGTTCCTGTGTTTTTATTATAGGACGGATTGGAGGACGAAGACTCACTGTCATGTATCAATGGAAAGGTTTAGCTACTGTGTGTGTGTGTGTGTGTGTGTGTGTGTGTGTGTGTGTGTGTGTGTGTGTGTGTGTGTGTGTGTGTGTGTGTGTACAAAATGTAGCTTAATAAAACCCTGAGAAGTCAACATTATGACTTCCTGATAAAGGGGAACAATTCCATTTCCTGTGTCTGTTCTACTAAAGAGTAGTCTCAGTAATCTCAAGAGTTCCAATGTGTTCTGCTTTAGTGTACGTGACATTGGCACAACAACAGAGTAATAGTGTGGAATGCAGACAGTCAGGTACCCAGGCTAGGCCAGGAGAAGCCATGCAAACAGCAGGTAGAAGATCAAATACAGCACATGGAGAAAGTGCTCTGTAAGATGTCATTGGTGTGCAGCACCCGGCTCATATATAGTATTTGGTTTTAAAAAATTACAACAGTACAAAAAATGAATACACCGTAAATCTGTGGCTCTGGATTGGAGAAAGTCAAACAGAATCTACAAAAAGCATGTGATGAGGCCAAAAGGAGTTTCCTTTCACATTAAAAAAGGTCAGAACCAGGCTGGCTACTCGTATAGGTCATTGAAGAGATGCCCTCATGGGTCAGCCCATCAATACATCCTACTGTGATTCACTCATCAGGCCAGCTATCACACTATGGAATCGTTGAGTCAGGCCTGGAGCCTAAGGGTGAGAGGTTAAACGGAGACAGGTGGCGGTAGGCTAGCTTCTATCCATCCATCTGCAGACTAGAACAGGTTAAAGTGTGTGTTAAGGCTGTGTGTTAATCTATATACTACTGTATGGACTGGACAGTAGCTCAGACAATTAGAAGCTATGGACAGTATAAACTTTGAATGCTGCAGGGTAAAACAGGCTTACACGCAGATATGAATACATACGTGTCTACCAACTCTGATGTCCACACACACAGGTCTCCTCACACACACACACAGCACCCCCCTCAGGCCATCATACCAGACACAGAAGCAAACTGTTCCACTTTGCTGGTGTCTAAACACACAAACATGCCGTTACAGTACATTCCGCCGTGCACAAACACAGAAACACACGCCATTATTCCTAACCGAGTCCGACAGACACAAAAACCACGTCTGTCTCATCCTCCTGTCACAGGGAGCCAGAACAGGACCACCAAGACAGTGCCCTGGGCATCACTACAATACAACCACAGCAGATTGACACTGGACTGGTACAGCACTACGTTAGAACAGTGTCCATTTGGATTCAAATCTAGATGTGGTTTTTGGTTGAACAGCCAGGTTTTGGTTTAAGGGGTCACTACTCTTCAACTATTCAATATTTGTGTTGAGCGCAACACAGTGTGGGTGTATCCCTCTCAGGTGTTTCAAGTGATGCCACCATTTCTGTTCTGTTGTGAAAGGAAGTCTTCAGCATTCAGCCAGGAGCCCAGAGAAGAGAGTGAGAGAGTGAGAGTGAGTGAGTGAGTGAGAGAGAGTGAGAGAGAGAAGAGAGTGAGAGAGTGAGTGAGTGAGTGAGTGAGTCGCCTTCTCATTTTTCCAGCCTCAGACTCAAAGCAATTAGTGGAGCCAGATGGCTGTCTGGACTCTGAATAAATAGTTTGAGCATCGACGGAAAACCTCCATAGACGACACACACACAGACCTGAGGCAATGAGTTAAGACACGGAAGATACGGACCTAAAGAACCAAATTGGTTCTAGCGGAGACTACAGGGCAGAAAAACATTCAAACCTTCACACAATGAATCCATTTCCACTTCCCTGCACTGTATTACCGTGGGGAGTGAAGGTCACACGGTTTTACAGTGATAAAATGATGGGCGCATGCAAGCACACGTCTCCTCCCACTTTCTTTACCAAACCAGTCTGGTGGAGTCAGAGGTTTCAAAGAATGCAGCCCTTGAGAGCTGGTCTAATTACTTAGTTTCAGCCAGCATGCACATTCCCCAACTGATAACAAACCCTCCCCCTGCCTCCAGAGTAACACTAAAGCAACACCACATTCCTAAGCCATTACACATAGTATCGGTATGTTTCCTTGACTCTCCCACTCTTGTCCAAACTACCCGTTACCACAGCAGCAGGGTCACTTCAGCCAACCAGATGACATATGCAAATCAAACAAACGGGGGGAGGGGCTTGGGTGTGTGAGTGAAACGTGAGCTAACACAATTCACCTACAATGGCCTCTCTCCCCCTCTAACCTTCATGTTGACTCCCATAGCCTAGATACTGTATGTTATCAGCACTCTTGACAATGAACAGTTTTATCACAACCAAAACGAGACAAACAGCAAGACTCAGCACCCTCCATGGTGTGCTAACATGTGCCACTAGCCAACAGAGGACATTGATAATAAATATACCCAGATACCTACATTAAATTACTATTTATATTCTTTCTATTTCATTCTATGCACATAATAAACAGCAACAAGGTCATCATTTCAAAAATCAAGAAAACTTTAATTGCAACCAAATACAACAACAAAAAATTAAAAAAATAGAAAGACATGAAAAATAGTGACAAATTCTAAAATGTTCCTTTAAAAAATAAAATAAACAAGTTCAGAGAATGGTGAATAAAAAGCACATTTTGTGGTAAGATTGTTTCGAGTGTGCACCGTGCACCATTTTGTGCAGTAAAAGCACATTAAGCCTGTTTTGGCGTAGTAGTCACAGCAAAGCAGTGGAGAAATAAAGCACTACAAAAGCATTAATTATAAAGCACTGCAATAAGAGAGAAAAAGATAAGGACTAAGCATTGATACAGAACAGAATAAATCCTTCATGCTTGGCGCTGAGAAATAGAACACGTGACACCATAAATTAGTCATTCTTTCCGCTAGATACTGTATTTATATATTTATACTATGTACACGTCAG
Organism: Oncorhynchus tshawytscha; assembly: GCF_018296145.1. NCBI lineage: Eukaryota > Metazoa > Chordata > Actinopteri > Salmoniformes > Salmonidae > Oncorhynchus > Oncorhynchus tshawytscha. The sequence continues at coordinate 15,052,279 of NC_056431.1, read as the reverse complement.
GGGGAGCGATCGAGACGACAAGGAAGCTAAGGCTTGGATTAGTCATCAGTGTTTAGAGCCAGAGGACGATGATGTGGATTATCAACAACTACTAACTAGCTACCATTGTGCTAGCTCCAGGTCAGGGACATTATGGCAACTCTCTAAAAGCATTTTTATTTGAAAACTTTTGTGCCAACCAGTACAAGTGGTCAAGAGTAGATTCCCAGAAAACATTTACTTAAAAAAAAAAACTAAATGTTGTAAAAGACTGAAGACATAGTTGGATAGTGATTTTCTAGAAGCATTTTAACTTCGGGACCAGTCTGTGGAGGTCAAGTTTGGCCAATTGGGTATTTTATTTTGGGAAAGCGGTAAAACGCAGCACTCACAGAGAGAGAGAGCAACAGACAGATAAAGTGTTCTTAGCACACATTCTCCTTCAAATCCCCGACATTGGGTAAGAGGAGTGTGTGTGTGTGTGTGTGTGGCTCAATCCCAGTCTCTGGGGAAAGGAAGGGTCTGTGAATGTGCTGACAGAGTTCTGACCACCGAGCTTAGTTGGGACCACTGAGTGTTTGTGTGCGTTTGGGAAGTGTCTCTCCTACTAGTTCCCTCTTTTTGTGTGTGCGTGTGTGTGTGCGCGTGAGAGAGAGATCAGGCTGCAGGGGACAGTGTACAGTAATGTCTCCTCTAACTCCCTATGCTAAGAGACAGAGGGGGCAGGAAATGGGGGTTACACACCCTGTGGCAGTGACAGATGTCCCAAAGCCCCTGACTCAGAAACCACACACAGCGCTGACTCAGAAACCACACACAGCGCTGACTCAGAAACCACACACAGCGCTGACTCAGAAACCACACACAGCGCTGACTCAGAAACCACACACAGCGCTGGGAGCTACTCTATCTGATAAATAGTGTGTGTGTTTATGGGTGAAGGGGCAGCTATCTTAAGTATGCTGATTGAGTTTAGTGAACCTGTCTAATCCAGTTATTTCAGTCATCATCCTGGCTGAAAAACTCAAATGTTTACATGTATTTAATAGCTGAAGATGTGCATCTTATACATCCTACACCTTTTCATTGAAGGGTTGTCTATTCAAGCAGTTACATTCTGAGTACAGTATTATTGGCTCCGATTGAACTTTGACCTTGGCCAAACCAAGAAATGAGTTCCACACGACAACATTGACTCTATACAGCAGTTATTTACACTGATAAATATCCACATTTTTTCCACAGGAGTTCGACAAGAAAAATAAAGATCCGTACATATATATACTATACAGATACTTAACACCAAAAAATATATACAAATTTCTCCCTTCCCTCCCTCCTCCTTCACATTACAAACCGAAGGACATTATCAATATTTCTCCAAAGACACACTTAATCACCTTCATACAAATATAACTAGTGGGCATATCCTGTTTTGGTGTTACACACAAGTGCAAAGATAGGAGATACATGTTTGTTAGTGGTCATGATAAGTAGTTCACTACAGGCCTCTATGCTGACCTTTTTTAGGAGCACGTGTGTGGCTGAGTTGAAAAATGTAGGTGCACACAAAGAAATTTAGGAGCACAGTGAAAAATATTTGAGGTAATAAAGCTAGAATTCAAAACGGTTCTCAGCACACTGGGGATCCAAAATAAAAATTCAATGTCGCACAGCAAAATATTTAGGCGCATATGCAAGTAAAATGGTTGCACTGTTGAGCCCTGCTCCCTGCATGTGTACTGTATCTATAATGTGTATGTAAGTCAGAGTTTTGGCCTATACTGAGGCCATAATGCTATCAATCTATTGTAATTGACAGACTTAGGCTATCGTGTTATCAAGTGCTGATGGTTAGGCGAGTCGCACAGTGGGTCAGTATCTATCCCTTCCTCCCAGTCTCCCCCTCTCTGTTCCTTTCTCTCTCCCACACCAAGGTCAACCTCCACCACAACAGTCAAGGTCATCCTGGAACACTACTACATGTCGCTCTCTCACCAGAGTGTGTAATATGTGTGTTTCTCTGTGAACCCTATGGGTTAAAGTTAAAGTGCCCTATTAGAGGTGCGACCCACAGGCACCCTCCACGCCCTCAGCGGTAAAACGCACATCGTTTGACCCCATGACCTCTGGCTGGTCGTGACTCAGAAACAGACCCAGGCTTAATGGGCCAATCAGATGCCTCACCTGGTCAGGGCGGCCAAGGAAACCCCACTGATTAACCAGGAAACACGATGAATCACAGGGGAGTCATGAGATAGGAGTTGTGAAGGGGCTGATTCTGTTTGCCTCTAGTGATGTATAATAGTTGTACACGGTGATATTGGCTTGAACAGCCCTCGACTGTCTTGTTAGAAAGACACATTAGTCACTAAACTATCAGGCTCCGGTCTGAATCATGAAGGATTATACCCAGACTTCTGCTAGTCAATGTAGGTCCTATAACAGGTCATTCACCCCCCTGTGTATGCACAGAATCAATCAATTCATTTATATCTTAATTAGCTACAGATGCAAATATGCCATCATGTATTTGGATTTCTATATACCTTGTGATTGTATAGATTGACAGAGCAACATATACAATGGGATAGGAGGAAACCTTACTAATCAAACTATGAAAGCTGAGATGTACAGTGAGCAGGGCATGACTCCACCATGGCTTTCTGAGTCAGGTATGGCAGGAGGAAGGGGGTACAGTAAGTGGGGTGTTTGACACGTAGGGAGGGAGGCAAGAAATACTCCCTCTGCTCTCCCTGTATCCCTGACCTCCCCACAGCCCTGTGTAAATCACACACACACACACGCACACACATACACACACACGCACACGCACACAGGGTAGAGAGAGGTGATGGAGAAAGTCTGGTGGAGGAGAGAGAGACGGTGAGGGAGAGAAGGAGAGAGGTGATGGAGAGAGACAGAGGTAAAGAGACAGGGTAAGGAGGGAGGAGAGGGAGAACGGAGGAGAGGGAGAACAGAGGAGAGGGAGAACAGAGGAGAGCGAGGAGGGAGAGAACATTTCCACGTCATACCATCTAAGCGGTGGTAATTTGGTGTGTGTGTATGTGTGTGTGGGCTTAAATGAGCATTGACTTCACAGCTCATTAGCAATCAAACTCTTCCTGTCAGGAACACCACAAGGAGGGAGGGATCAAATGGAGGAGAGGGAGAACAGCCTGCTGTTTGAGACATCCCTTTTTCTCCCTCTATCAATTCATCCTAATACCTCTCTCCGGACATGAGAGAACAGCTGTATGGTTTCCCTCCCTCCTATCCCTCTAATCAATTCATCCTAATCCCTCTCTCCCAGTCTCTCCGGACATGAGAGAACAGCTGTATGGTTTCCCTCCCTCCTATCCCTCTATCAATTCCCCTTTCATGCACGGTCTTCATCTAGATGACTACCCCTCCTTCAGTAAGTTGTTTATGATTTCAGAATGTCCCAAACTAAATTCTGCACATACTTCCAGTTGGTGGCACAATAGCAGAGAGAAAATGAGGTAGAAAGAGGAGGCCTACTGCAACATACAGACACTAGAGAGAGTTTGACATTTTACTTAACCACAACTACATCGACCACTTCCCCTGCCAAACTTCCTGTTCCCTTCCCCAGTACTGTCACATACAGCAGAAACAAGGCTACTGTAGCCGGAACAAACATTGTCTCACAGGAGAGACGAGAATAGCAGGGAGCAGATACCATCGTGACACCCCTTACATTGCTACTGTGCATTTAGTGGAGATAAGAGTGAATATTTTAGTGAGGAGTTTCTCTAGCTAGCGAGGGAACGGCTGCATGGAGATGCCATTTTACCCACAAGTCCCTACTACAATGTGTCTCTCTGGAGGCTTCAATCTCCAAGGTCCCTAAACTAAAGAAATGAGGAACACAACAGACAGAGCAGCGATGTGAGAAAGATAGTTTCAGGATTTCTTTCATTGTTTTGGTAGATAGATATCAAGTGATCCACTTTTCATATTGGGACCAGAGAAAAATAGTTGTTTTATCAACGCACCAGTCCTCCATCTTGTTTCTGTACATTCCCTCCCTCAGCCACTTCATTCAGTTCATCTGGTTTCTGTACATTCCCTCCCTCAGCCTCTTCATTCAGTTCATCTGGTTTCTGTACATTCCCTCCCTCAGCCTCTTCATTCAGTTCATCTGGTTTCTGTACATTGCCCCCCTCAGCCTCTTCATCTTGCTCTCTCTATGGGCTGCATGTTTGGTCGTTGTTAATATATTTCAAATGATCCAACAGAGGAGAACCCAACACCACCGACTCCTCTAGAAGGAGGACATGTTCATTCATCTTTTCTTTCTTCCATCCCGCTTTCCCTTCCTCCTCCTCTTCCTCTGCCCGTTCTCTCTACACGTACACGGCAGTCCGTGAGATGACCGACCCGTCGCGCTGAGACTCCATGTCGTCGTCAAGGTAACCGCTCATGATTCCGTCCTGGTCATGTGGTGGGCGGAGTTGCAGGATGGGCCCGCCCCCTCCAAAGTGGTCGTAACTCTCCTCGTCGTCCTCCAGCTGGTCAAACTTCCTTCGCTCTGCCTCGTCCAGCTCGCCGCTCAGCAGGATGTCCTGCGCAGTGGGCGCCGTGGCAACCCCCCCCTCACCATGCCCCCCCAGGTGCAGAGGCACATGTTGATTGGCCTTGTCAGTCAGGCCATCATGGGCGGAGCCCTCCTTGTAGACGTAGATGGGGCTGTTGTTGTTGCCACCCACCCCGTTGCCCCCGGCGCCAGCACCTGTCCCGTTCTTGCTCCCCTTCTTGCCGGCGCCGAAGAGACGCGACTTTATGTCGAAGGAGCTGTGGTTTGGGTTGCCACGGTAACCCTGCTGTTGCCGGCGGCTCCGGGTGACCAGGACGGCGATAAGGGCGGCGACGAGGAGGAGGGCCAGAAGGGAGCCAATCACAGCACCTGCCACCACGGCCGCGTTGGAGGGGACCACAGAGGGTTCTGTAGGAAGGAGGGAGGGAAGGGAGAGGAGAGAAGAAGAGGATGAGACCGGTGGAGGAAAGCAGATTGAGAAGGAAAATAAAGAAAGAGAACAAGAGGGAGGAGGGAGGGCGAGAAGAAGAGGCGGGGTTGGATGATGTCAGTAGTCTGCAATGTATTCCATGTGATGTGTTTTTGCATGTGGGAGTGAGGGTGCTGAGGCTTTAACAGCAGTGTATAACGTCACTGGCATTTCCTACTCTCCCTCTGAGCTGCTCTTGTCCCCATTCCCTCACAAACGCCCTAATAACATCAGAGCAACATTTCAACAAGGTCTCTGCAACATCAAGGCAACGTGCCAATGACGTCTCCTCCTAAACAGTGTGAGGGCAGTGTGCAGGTTCTCTTTAGTCTCAGCCGCCTCACCCATAAAATAGCAGAACGACTGAGCGAAAATAAGAGGCATCCTCTGGAGTCCAGAGAGCAAGAACAGGTCGAGGCCATGCAGGAGGATGATAAATGGATGGAGGGATGCAGCCAGGGATGAAGGAGAAGAGGATGAGGGGTGGTGGTGACTGACAGAGCGAGACGTCAGAATGACAACTCCTGCTTCAAGCTACTATAATACAGAACAGGGGACAGTCCGTCTACCCTCTCTCTCTATAAGCCCCGGACGGCGCACGTTTTCCCTCAGACCTAGTTTGGTCATATTGCAAGGCTCATGACTCCAGACACACCGGCTGGCGAGATTGCTAGTTATTTGCTACGACTCTCTACCGCGTTCTTCTTAGCCATCTCTCCAATCCTCCTCCCCCACTATCTACTACACCTTCCTTTTCTCCCTCCCTCTCACCCCCCTCCCTCAGTTTCTCTTTCCACACACACACTTCTCACTTGTACACGCGCGCGCTGATACAGGGTCAGGGGCCACATTCATCAAGATTGTCTCCGAGTAAGAGTGCTGATCTAAGATCAGTCCCCCCTGTCCATGTAATCAATATCATTATGATTTATAAGGCAAAACTGATCCTTGGTCAGCAGTGAGATGCTTTATTAATACAGGCCCTGATATTTTCTAATCCTCCCAATGGTTAAAGGTTGGTTAATTAATCTGGTACGAGAAATGTGGTTCGGGGGAAAAAGGTTGGTGTGTGGTCTGGGTGATACAGTAGAGGACAGTAGAGCGCTAGTAGAGCAGAGGGCGCTAGAGCAGAGGGAGCTAGAGCGCTAGAGCTGAGAACGCTAGAGTACAGGACGGCAGAGCGCTAGTAGAGGACGGCAGAGCGCTAGTAGAGGACGGCAGAGCGCTAGTAGAGGACAATAGAGGGCTAGTAGAGGCCGGCAGAGCGCTAGTAGAGGCCGGCAGAGCGCTAGTAGAGGCCGGCAGAGCGCTAGTAGAGGCCGAGCGCTAGAGCGCTAGAGAGGCAGCTAGAGCGCTAGTAGAAGACGGCAGAGCACTAGTAGAAGACGGCAGAGGGCTAGTAGAGGACGGCAGAGCGCTAGTAGAGGACGGCAGAGCGCTGCTAGAGCGCTAGTAGAGGACGGCAGAGCGCTAGTAGAGGACGGCAGAGCGCTAGTAGAGGACGGCAGAGCGCTAGTAGAGGACACAGAGCGCTAGTAGAGGACGGCAGAGCGCTAGTAGAGGACACAGAGCGCTAGTAGAGGACACAGAGCGCTAGTAGAGGACACTAGAGCGCTAGTAGAGGACGGCAGAGCTAGAGAGGACGGCAGAGCGCTAGTAGAGGACGGCAGAGCGCTAGTAGAGGACACAGAGCGCTAGTAGAGGACGGCAGAGCTAGAGCGCTAGTAGAGGACGGCAGAGCGCTAGTAGAGGACACTAGAGCAGAGCGCCAGTAGAGGACGGCAGAGCGCTAGTAGAGGACGGCAGAGCGCTAGTAGACGGTAGAGGACGGCAGAGCGCTAGAGAGCGCAGAGCGCCAGTAGAGGACAGAGCGCTAGAGCGCTAGTAGAGGACGGCAGAGCGCTAGTAGAGGACACTAGAGCGCTAGTAGAGGACGGCAGAGCGCTAGTAGAGGACGGCAGAGCGCTAGTAGAGGACACAGAGCGCTAGTAGAGGACGGCAGAGCGCTAGTAGAGGACACTAGAGCGCTAGTAGAGAGCGCTAGTAGAGGACACTAGAGCGCTAGTAGAGACGGCAGAGCGCTAGTAGAGGACGGCAGAGCGCTAGTAGAGGACGGAGAGCGCTAGAGCGCTAGAGCGCTAGTAGAGGACGGCAGAGCGCTAGTAGAGGACGGCAGAGCGCTAGTAGAGGACGGCAGAGCGCTAGTAGAGGACACAGAGCGCTAGTAGAGGACACTAGAGCGCTAGTAGAGGACGGCAGAGCGCTAGTAGAGGACACTAGAGCGCTAGTAGAGGACACAGAGCAGAGAGCGCTAGTAGAGGACACTAGAGCGCGCTAGTAGAGGACGAGCGCAGAGCGCTAGTAGTAGAGGACGGCAGAGCGCTAGTAGAGGACGAGCAGAGCGCTAGTAGAGGACGGAGCAGAGAGGACGCTAGAGCGCACTAGAGAGGACGGCAGAGCGCTAGTAGAGGACGGCAGAGCGCTAGTAGAGGAGGCAGAGCGCTAGTAGAGGACAGAGCGCTAGTAGCGCTAGTAGAGGAGGCAGAGCACAGAGCGCTAGTAGAGGACGGCAGAGCGCTAGTAGAGGACACAGAGCGCCAGTAGAGGACAGAGCGCCAGAGCGCTAGTAGAGGACGGCAGGACGCTAGTAGAGGACACGCTAGTAGAGGACTAGTAGAGGACACAGAGCGCTAGCTAGAGCGCTAGTAGAGGACACAGAGCTAGTAGAGGACACAGAGCGCTAGTAGAGGACGGCAGAGCGCTAGTAGAGGACGGCAGAGCGCTAGTAGAGGACGGCAGAGCGCTAGTAGAGGACGGCAGAGCGCTAGTAGAGGACACAGAGCGCTAGTAGAGGACGGCAGAGCGCTAGTAGAGGACGGCAGAGCGCTAGTAGAGGACGGCAGAGCGAGCGCTAGTAGAGGACGGAGGACAGAGCGCTAGTAGAGGACACTAGAGCGCTAGTAGAGGACACTAGAGCGCTAGTAGAGGACACTAGAGCGCTAGTAGAGGACACAGAGCGCTAGTAGAGGACGAGCGCTAGTAGAGGACACTAGAGCGCTAGTAGAGGACACTAGAGCGCTAGTAGAGGACACTAGAGCGCTAGTAGAGGACACAGAGCGCTAGAGAGGCGCTAGTAGAGGACACAGAGCGCTAGTAGAGGACACAGAGCGCTAGTAGAGGACAGCAGAGCGCTAGTAGAGGACACTAGAGCACTAGAGCTAGTAGAGGACGGCAGAGCGCTAGTAGAGGACACAGAGCGCTAGTAGAGGACACAGAGCGCTAGTAGAGGACGGCAGAGCGCTAGTAGAGGACAGCAGAGCGCTAGTAGAGGACGGCAGAGCGCTAGTAGAGGACACTAGAGCGCTAGTAGAGGACACTAGAGCGCTAGTAGAGGACACAGAGCGCTAGTAGAGGACGGCAGAGCGCTAGTAGAGGACACAGAGCGCTAGTAGAGGACACTAGAGCGCTAGTAGAGGACGGCAGAGCGCTAGTAGAGGAGGAGCTAGTAGAGGACACAGAGCGCTAGTAGAGGACACAGAGAGAGCGCTAGTAGAGGACGCGCTAGTAGAGAGCGCTAGAGAGCCAGTAGACGGCAGAGCGCTAGTAGAGGACGGCAGAGCGCTAGTAGAGGACAGAGCGCTAGTAGAGGACGGCAGAGCGCTAGTAGAGGACACAGAGCGCTAGTAGAGGACACAGAGCGCTAGTAGAGGACGGCAGAGCGCTAGTAGAGGACACAGAGCGCTAGTAGAGGACGGCAGAGCGCTAGAGAGCGCAGAGCGCTAGTAGAGGACGGCAGAGCGCTAGTAGAGGACGGCAGAGCGCTAGTAGAGGACGGCAGAGCGCTAGTAGAGGACGGCAGAGCGCTAGTAGAGGACACTAGAGCGCTAGTAGAGGACGGCAGAGCGCTAGTAGAGGACAGTAGAGCGCTAGTAGAGGACACTAGAGCGCTAGTAGAGCGCTAGTAGAGGACACAGAGCGCTAGTAGTAGATTCTAAGAGGACGCTAGACAGACGCTAGCAGAGCGCTAGAGCGCTAGAGGACAGCAGAGCGCCAGTAGAGGACGGCAGAGCGCCAGTAGAGCAGAGCGCTAGTAGAGGACACAGAGCGCTAGTAGAGGACGGCAGAGCGCTAGTAGAGGACGGCAGAGCGCTAGTAGAGGAGCGCTAGTAGAGGACACTAGGCAGAGCGCAGAGAGGACGCTAGAGCGCTAGAGAGGACACTAGGCAGAGCGCACTAGTAGAGGGACACAGAGCGCTAGTAGAGAGGAGCGCCAGTAGAGGACACTAGAGCGCTAGTAGAGGACACTAGAGCGCTAGTAGAGGACACAGAGCGCTAGTAGAGGACACTAGAGCGCTAGTAGAGGACACTAGAAGCTAGTAGAGGACACTAGAGCGCTAGTAGAGGACGCTAGTAGAGGACAGAGCGCTAGCACAGAGTAGAGAGGACACAGAGCGCTAGTAGAGGACACAGAGCAGAGCGCTAGTAGAGGACACAGAGCGCTAGTAGAGGACACAGAGCGCTAGTAGAGGACACTAGAGCGAGCGCTAGTAGAGGACAGAGCGCTAGCTAGTAGAGGACGGCAGAGCGCTAGTAGAGGACACTAGAGCGCTAGTAGAACGCTAGTAGAGGACGGCAGAGCGCCAGTAGAGGACACTAGAGCGCTAGTAGAGGACGTAGAGGACAGAGCGCTAGTAGAGGACACAGAGCGCTAGTAGAGGACAGAGCGCTAGTAGAGGACGCAGAGCGCTAGTAGAGGACAGAGCGCTAGTAGAGGACGACAGAGCGCTAGTAGAGGACACTAGAGCAGAGCGCGCCTAGTAGAGGACGGCAGAGCGCAGAGCACTAGTAGAGGACACTAGAGCGCTAGCAGAGAGCGCTAGAGTAGAGGACAGCAGAGCGCCAGTAGAGGACACAGAGCGCTAGTAGAGGACGGCAGAGCGCTAGTAGAGGACGAGGACAGAGCGCTAGTAGAGGACACTAGAACGCAGAGCTAGTAGAGGACGGCAGAGCGCTAGTAGAGGACACTAGAGCGCTAGTAGAGGACACAGAGCGCTAGTAGAGGACACTAGAGCGCTAGTAGAGGACACTAGGCAGAGCGCTAGTAGAGGACGGCAGAGCGCTAGTAGAGGACGGCAGAGCGCTAGTAGAGGACACACTAGAGCGCTAGTAGAGGAGAGGACGGCAGAGCGCAACATAGTAGAGGACGGCAGAGCGCTAGTAGAGGACGGCAGAGCGCTAGTAGAGGACGCTAGAGCGCTAGTAGAGGACAGAAGACAGTAGCAGTAGAGCTAGTAGAGGACAGCACGGAGGACAGAGCGCTAGTAGAGGAGCACACACTAGAACGCTAGTAGAGGACGGCAGAGCGCTAGTAGAGGACAGCAGAGCAGCTAGTAGAGGACACTAGAGCTAGTAGAGGACACAGAGCGCTAGTAGAGGACACAGAGCGCTAGTAGAGGACAGAGCTAGTAGAGCACATAGACCTCCACTAGCGCTAGTAGGACGGAAGAGCGCAGCAGAGCGCTAGAGGACACAGCAGAGCGCTAGTAGAGGACGGCAGAGCGCGCTAGTAGAGGACGGCAGAGCGCTAGTAGAGGACGGCAGAGCGCTAGTAGAGGACACAGAGCGCTAGTAGAGGACAGAGCCAGAGCGCTAGTAGAGGACACTAGAGCGCTAGTAGAGGACACAGAGCGCTAGACAGCAGAGCGCTAGTAGAGGACACTAGAGCGCCAGTAGAGGACGGCAGAGCGCTAGTAGAGGACAGTAGAGGACAGAGCGCAGTAGAGGACACAGAGCGCCAGTAGAGGACACTAGACGCTAGCAGAGCGCCAGTAGAGGACACTCAGAGCGCCAGTAGAGGACAGGCAGAGCGCCAGTAGAGGACGGCAGAGCGCTAGTAGCGCTAGTAGAGGACTGACAGTAGAGGACGGCAGAGCGCTAGTAGAGGACACAGAGCGCACTAGTAGAGGACACTAGAGCGCTAGTAGAGGACACTAGAACGCTAGTAGAGGACAGCAGAGCGCTAGTAGAGGACACTAGAGCGCTAGTAGAGGACACTAGAACGCTAGTAGAGGACACTAGAACGCTAGTAGAGGACGGCAGAGCGCTAGTAGAGGACACTAGAGCGCTAGTAGAGGACACTAGAACGCTAGTAGAGGACGGCAGAGCGCTAGTAGAGGACAGCAGAGCACTAGTAGAGGACACAGAGCGCTAGTAGAGGACACTGACACTAGAGCGCTAGTAGAGGACAGCAGAGCGCTAGTAGAGGACACAAGAGCGCTAGTAGAGGACACAGAGCGCTAGTAGAGGACGGTAGAGGACGACAGAGCGCTAGTAGAGGACAGCAGAGCGCTAGTAGAGGACGGCAGAGCGCTAGTAGAGGACGAGCAGAGAGCGCTAGTAGAGGACACTAGAACGCTAGTAGAGGACAGCGCTAGTAGAGGACACTAGAGCGCTAGTAGAGGACACTAGAGCTAGCACAGAGCGCTAGTAGAGGACACTAGAGCGCTAGTAGAGGACACAGAGCGCTAGTAGAGGACAGCAGAGCACTAGTAGAGGACACTAGAGCGCTAGTAGAGGACAGCAGAGCGCTAGTAGAGGACACAGAGCGCTAGTAGAGGACGGCAGAGCGCTAGTAGAGGACGGCAGAGCGCTAGTAGAGGACGGCAGAGCGCTAGTAGAGGACACTAGAGCGCTAGTAGAGGACAGCAGAGCGCTAGTAGAGGACACAGAGCAGAGCGCTAGTAGAGGACACAGAGCGCTAGAGAGGACACTAGAGCGCTAGTAGAGGACACTAGAGCGCTAGTAGAGGACACTAGAGCGCTAGTAGAGGACAGCAGAGCGCTAGAGAGGACACTAGTAGAGGACACAGAGCGCTAGTAGAGGACAGCAGAGCGCTAGTAGTAGAGCGCTAGTAGAGGACACAGAGCGCTAGTAGAGGACACTAGAGCGCTAGTAGAGGAGACGGCAGAGCGCTAGTAGAGGACACTAGACGCTAGTAGAGGACACTAGAGCGCTAGTAGAGGACGGCAGAGCTAGTAGAGGACAGAGCGCTAGTAGAGGACACAGAGCGCTAGTAGTAGAGGACACTAGGAGCGAGCTAGTAGAGGACACAGAGCGTAGAGGACTAGTAGAGGACGCTAGCACTAGAGCGCTAGTAGAGGACACTAGAGCGCTAGTAGAGGACGGAGCGCTAGTAGAGGACACAGAGCGCTAGTAGAGGACACTAGAGCGCTAGTAGAGGACGGCAGAGCGCTAGTAGAGGACAGCAGAGCGCTAGTAGAGGACACTAGCAGAGCGCTAGTAGCGACAGAGCAGAGAGTAGAGGACACAAGAGCGCTAGTAGAGGACAGCAGAGCGCTAGTAGTAGAGAGGCAGAGCGCTAGTAGAGGACGGCAGAGCGCTAGTAGAGGACGGCAGAGCGCTAGTAGAGGACGGCAGAGCGCTAGTAGAGGACGGCAGAGCGCTAGTAGAGGACAGCAGAGCGCTAGTAGAGGACGGCAGAGCGCTAGTAGAGGACACTAGAGCGCTAGAGCGCTAGTAGAGGACACAGAGCGCTAGTAGAGGACAGCAGAGCGCTAGTAGAGGACAGAGCGCTAGTAGAGGACACTAGAGCGCTAGTAGAGGACAGAGGACAGAGCGCTAGTAGAGGACACAGAGCGCTAGTAGAGGACACAGAGCGCTAGTAGAGGACACAGAGCGCTAGAGCGCTAGTAGAGGACAGCAGAGCGCTAGTAGAGGACACTAGAGCGCTAGTAGAGGACACAGAGCGCTAGTAGAGGGACACTAGAACGCAGAGGACGGCAGAGCGCTAGTAGAGGACAGCAGAGCGCTAGTAGAGGACGGCAGAGCGCTAGTAGAGGACACAGAGCGCTAGTAGAGGACGGCAGAGCGCTAGCTAGTAGAGGACACAGAGCGCTAGTAGAGGACACAGAGCGCTAGAGAGAGGACACTAGAGCGCTAGTAGAGGACACTAGAGCGCTAGTAGAGGACACTAGACAGCAGAGCGCTAGTAGAGGACACTAGAGCGCTAGTAGAGGACACTAGAGCGAGCTAGTAGAGGACACTAGAGCGCTAGTAGAGGACAGCAGAGCGCTAGTAGAGGACACAGAGCGCTAGTAGAGGACGGCAGAGCGCTAGTAGAGGACACAGAGCGCTAGTAGAGGACGGCAGAGCGCTAGTAGAGGACACAGAGCGCTAGGACAGCAGAGCGCTAGTAGAGGACGGCAGAGCGCTAGTAGAGGACAGAGCAGAGCGCTAGTAGAGGACACTAGAGCGCTAGTAGAGGACACTAGAACAGCTAGAGGACACTAGAGCGCTAGTAGAGGACACTAGGCAGAGCGCTAGTAGAGGACACTAGAGCGCTAGTAGAGGACACTAGAGCGCTAGTAGAGGACACTAGAGCAGAGCGCTAGTAGAGGACAGCAGAGCGCTAGTAGAGGACACTAGAGCGCTAGTAGAGGACAGGCAGAGCGCTAGTAGAGGACACAGAGCGCTAGTAGAGGACAGCAGAGCGCTAGTAGAGGACAGAGCGCTAGAGCGCTAGTAGAGGACGGCAGAGCGCTAGTAGAGGACACAGAGCGCTAGTAGAGGACACAGAGCGCTAGTAGAGGACACTAGCTAGAGCGCTAGTAGAGGACACAGTAGAGCGCTAGTAGAGGACACAGAGCGCTAGTAGAGGACACAGAGCGCTAGTAGAGGACAGAGCGCTAGTAGAGGACACTAGAGCAGAGCGCTAGTAGAGGACACAGAGCGCTAGTAGAGGACACAGAGAGCGCTAGTAGAGGACACAGAGCGCTAGCAGCAGAGCGCTAGTAGAGGACACTAGGCAGAGCGCTAGTAGAGGACACCAGAGCGCTAGTAGAGGACGGCAGAGCGCTAGTAGAGGACACTAGAGCGCTAGTAGAGGACAGTAGAGCGCTAGTAGAGGACAGCAGAGCGCTAGTAGAGGACACTAGAGCGCTAGTAGAGGACACTAGAGCGCTAGTAGAGGACAGCAGAGCAGAGCGCTAGTAGAGGACACTAGAGCGAGCTAGTAGAGGACACTAGAGCGCTAGTAGAGGGACGGCAGAGCGCTAGTAGAGGACACAGAGCGCTAGTAGAGGACGGCAGAGCGCTAGTAGAGGACGGCAGAGCGCTAGTAGAGGACAGGCAGAGCGCTAGTAGAGGACACTAGAGCGCTAGTAGAGGACACTAGAGCGCTAGTAGAGGACACAGAGCGCTAGTAGAGGACACTAGAGCGCTAGTAGAGGACACTAGGCAGAGCGCTAGTAGAGGACGGCAGAGCGCTAGTAGAGGACACAGAGCGCTAGTAGAGGACGGCAGAGCGCTAGTAGAGGACGGCAGAGCGCTAGTAGAGGACGGCAGAGCGCTAGTAGAGGACGGCAGAGCGCTAGTAGAGGACACAGAGCGCTAGTAGAGGACACTAGAGCGCTAGTAGAGGACACTAGAGCGCTAGTAGAGGACACTAGAGCGCTAGTAGAGGACGGCAGAGCGCTAGTAGAGGACACTAGAGCGCTAGTAGAGGACACTAGAACGCTAGTAGAGGACGGCAGAGCGCTAGTAGAGGACAGCAGAGCGCTAGTAGAGGACACTAGAGCGCTAGTAGAGGACAGCAGAGCGCTAGTAGAGGACACAAGAGCGCTAGTAGAGGACAGCAGAGCACAAGTAGGACGGCAGAGCGCAAGTAGGACGGCAGAGCGCTAGTAGAGGACGGCAGAGCGCTAGTAGAGGACGGCAGAGCGCTAGTAGAGGACACAGAGCGCTAGTAGAGGACAGCAGAGCGCTAGTAGAGGACACAGAGCGCTAGTAGAGGACACAGAGCGCTAGTAGAGGACACTAGAGCGCTAGTAGAGGACACAGAGCGCTAGTAGAGGACACAGAGCGCTAGTAGAGGACACAGAGCGCTAGTAGAGGACACAGAGCGCTAGTAGAGGACACTAGAGCGCTAGTAGAGGACACTAGAGCGCTAGTAGAGGACGGCAGAGCGCTAGTAGAGGACGGCAGAGCGCTAGTAGAGGACACTAGAGCGCTAGTAGAGGACACTAGAGCGCTAGTAGAGGACACTAGAGCGCTAGTAGAGGACACTAGAGCGCTAGTAGAGGACACAGAGCGCTAGTAGAGGACACTACGCAGAGCGCTAGTAGAGGACACAGAGCGCTAGTAGAGGACACTAGAGCGCTAGAGAGGACACAGAGCGCTAGTAGAGGACACAGAGCGCTAGTAGAGGACACTAGAGCGCTAGTAGAGGACACAGAGCGCTAGTAGAGGACACAGAGAGCGCTAGTAGAGGACACAGAGCGCTAGTAGAGGACACTAGAGCGCTAGTAGAGGACACAGAGCGCTAGTAGAGGACACTAGTAGAGCAGAGCGCGCTAGTAGAGGACACTAGAGCGCTAGTAGAGGACACAGAGCGCTAGAGCGCTAGTAGAGGACACTAGAGCGCTAGTAGAGGACACTAGAGCGCTAGTAGAGGACGCAGAGCGCTAGTAGAGGACGGCAGAGCGCTAGTAGAGGACGGCAGAGCGCTAGTAGAGGACGGCAGAGCGCTAGTAGAGAGCGCTAGTAGAGGACAGAGAGCGCTAGTAGAGGACACTAGAGCGCTAGTAGAGGACACTAGAGCGCTAGTAGAGGACACACTAGAGCGCTAGTAGAGGACACTAGAACGCTAGTAGAGGACACTAGAGGACACGAGCTAGTAGAGGACACTAGAGCGCTAGTAGAGGACGCTAGAGCGCTAGTAGAGGACACTAGAGCGCTAGTAGAGGACACTAGAGCGCTAGTAGAGTAGACAGCAGAGCACAGAGCGCTAGTAGAGGACAGCAGAGCGCTAGTAGAGGACAGCAGAGCGCTAGTAGAGGACAGCAGAGCGCTAGTAGAGGACAGCAGAGCGCTAGTAGAGGACACAGAGCGCTAGAGAGGACGCTAGTAGAGGACGGCAGAGCGCCAGTAGAGGACGGCAGAGGGCCAGTAGAGGACACTAGAGCGCTAGTAGAGGACACTAGAACGCTAGTAGAGGACAGCAGAGCGCTAGTAGAGGACACTAGAGCGCTAGTAGAGGACACTAGAGCGCTAGTAGAGGACACTAGAACGCTAGTAGAGGACAGCAGAGCGCTAGTAGAGGACACTAGAGCGCTAGTAGAGGACACTAGAACGCTAGTAGAGGACGGCAGAGCGCTAGTAGAGGACACTAGAACGCTAGTAGAGGACACTAGAGCGCTAGTAGAGGACACTAGAACGCTAGTAGAGGACAGCAGAGCGCAAGTAGGACGGCAGAGCGCTAGTAGAGGACGGCAGAGCGCTAGTAGAGGACACTAGCAGAGCACTAGTAGAGGACACTAGAGCGCTAGTAGAGCACTAGTAGAGGACGGCAGAGCGCTAGTAGAGGACGGCAGAGCGCTAGTAGAGGACACTAGAGCGCTAGTAGAGGACAGCAGAGCGCTAGTAGAGGACACTAGAGCGCTAGTAGAGGACACTAGAGCGCTAGTAGAGGACACAGAGCGCTAGTAGAGGACACAGAGCGCTAGTAGAGGACACAGAGCGCTAGTAGAGGACACTAGAGGCGCTAGTAGAGGACGGCAGAGCGCTAGTAGAGGACACTAGAGCGCTAGTAGGACGCTAGAGAGGACGCTGCAGAGAGCGCTAGTAGAGGACACTAGAGAGCAGAGCCTAGTAGAGGACACTAGAGCGCTAGTAGAGGACACAGAGCGCTGTAGAGGACAGAGCAGAGGACACTAGAGCGCTAGTAGAGGACAGCAGAGCGCTAGTAGAGGACACTAGAGCGCTAGTAGAGGAGAGGACACGCTAGTAGAGGACGCAGAGCGCTAGTAGAGGACACTAGAACGCTAGTAGAGGACACAGAGCGCTAGTAGAGGACAGAGCGCTAGAGAGGACTAGTAGAGGACAGAGCGCTAGTAGAGGACGGCAGAGCGCTAGTAGAGGACGTAGTAGAGGACGGCAGAGCGCTAGTAGAGGACACAGAGCGCTAGTAGAGGACACAGAGCTAGTAGAGGACACAGAGCGCTAGTAGAGGACACTAGAGCGCTAGTAGAGGACACTAGAACGCTAGTAGAGGACACAGAGCGCTAGTAGAGGACACAGAGCGCTAGTAGAGGACACTAGAGCGCTAGTAGAGGACACTAGAACGCTAGTAGAGAGACTAGAGCGCTAGTAGAGGACGCAGAGCGCTAGTAGAGGACACAGAGCGCTAGTAGAGCAGCTAGTAGAGGACAGCAGAGCGCTAGTAGAGGACACAGAGCGCTAGTAGAGCGCTAGTAGAGGACGGCAGAGCGCTTAGAGGACAGAGCGCTAGAGGACACAGAGCGCTAGTAGAGGACACTGAGCGCTAGTAGAGGACGGCAGAGCGCTAGTAGAGGACGGCAGAGCGCGCACTAGTAGAGAGGACACTAGAGCGCTAGTAGAGCTAGTAGAGGACGGCAGAGCGCTAGTAGAGGACGAGCAGAGCGCAGAGCGCTAGTAGAGGACACTAGAGCAGAGAGGCGCTAGTAGAGGACAGCGCTAGTAGAGGACACAGAGCGCTAGCACAGAGCACTAGAGCGCTAGTAGAGGACAGCAGAGCGCTAGTAGAGGACACAGAGCGCTAGTAGAGGACGGCAGAGCGCTAGTAGAGGACGGCAGAGCGCTAGTAGAGGACACAGAGCGCTAGTAGAGGACACACAGAACGCTAGTAGAGGACAGCCTAGCAGAGCGCTAGTAGAGGACACAGAGCGCTAGTAGAGGACACTAGAGCGCTAGTAGAGGACACTAGAGCGCTAGTAGAGGACACTAGAGCGCTAGTAGAGGACACTAGAGCGCTAGTAGAGGACAGCAGAGCGCTAGTAGAGGACACTAGAGCGCTAGTAGAGGACAGCTAGAGCGCTAGTAGAGGACAGCAGAGCGCTAGTAGAGGACAGAGCGCTAGAGCACTCTAGTAGAGGACACTAGTAGAGACGGCTAGAGCGCTAGTAGAGGACACAGAGCGCTAGTAGAGGACACTAGAGCGCTAGTAGAGGACGGCAGAGCGCTAGTAGAGGACACTAGAGCGCTAGTAGAGGACACAGAGCGCTAGTAGAGGACACAGAGCGCTAGTAGAGGACCACACTCAGCGCTAGTAGAGGACACTAGAGGACACTCAGAGCGCTAGTAGAGGACACGCTAGTAGAGGACGCAGAGTAGAGGACACTAGAGCGCTAGTAGAGGACGGCAGAGCGCTAGTAGAGGACAGAGCGCTAGTAGAGGACACAGAGCGCTAGTAGAGGACGAGCAGAGAGGACGCGCTAGTAGAGGACGGCAGAGCGCTAGTAGAGGACGGCAGAGCGCTAGTAGAGGACGGCAGAGCTAGTAGAGGACGGCAGAGCGCTAGTAGAGGACTAGTAGAGGCAGAGCGCTAGTAGAGGACAGAGCGCTAGTAGAGGAGGACACTAGCAGAGCGAGCGCTAGTAGAGGACACTAGAGCGCTAGTAGAGGACACTAGAGCGCTAGTAGAGGACACTAGAGCGCTAGTAGAGGACACTAGAGCGCGCCTAGTAGAGGACGGCAGAGCGCTAGTAGAGGACGGCAGAGCGCTAGTAGAGGACACTAGAGCGCTAGTAGAGGACGCAGAGCGCTAGTAGAGGACACAGAGCGCTAGTAGAGGACAGCAGAGCGCTAGTAGAGGACGGCAGAGCGCTAGAGCGGCAGAGCTAGTAGAGGACGGCAGAGCGCTAGTAGAGGACACAGAGCGCTAGAGCGCTAGTAGAGGACACTAGAGAGGACAGAGAGGACACAGAGCGCTAGTAGAGGACACTAGAGCGCTAGTAGAGGACACTGAGAGCGCTAGTAGAGGACGGCAGAGCGCTAGTAGAGGACGGAGCAGAGCGCTAGTAGAGGACGGCAGAGCGCTAGTAGAGGACGGCAGAGCGCTAGTAGAGGACACAGAGCGCATAGTAGAGGACAGCAGAGCGCTAGTAGAGGACGGCAGAGCGCTAGTAGAGGACGGCAGAGCGCTAGTAGAGCGCAGAGCGCTAGTAGAGGACGGCAGAGCGCTAGTAGAGGACTCATAGAGCGCCAGTAGAGGACACTAGTAGAGCGCTAGTAGAGGACACTAGAGCGCTAGTAGAGGACACTAGAGCGCTAGTAGAGGACACTAGAGCGCTAGTAGAGGACACTAGAGCGCTAGTAGAGGACACAGAGCGCTAGTAGAGGACGGCAGAGAGCGCTAGCAGAGCGCTAGTAGAGACATCTGCTAGACACTAGTAGAGGACACTAGTAAAATAGTAGAGGACACAGAGCGCTAGTAGAGGACGGCAGAGCGCTAGTAGAGGACGGCAGAGCGCTAGTAGAGGACACTAGAGCGCTAGTAGAGGACGCAGAGCGCTAGTAGAGGAGAGCGCTAGTAGAGGACACTAGAGCGCTAGTAGAGGACACTAGAGCGCTAGTAGAGGACACAGAGCGCTAGTAGAGGACACAGAGCGCTAGTAGAGGACACTAGTAGAGGACGCTAGTAGAGGACACAGAGCGCTAGTAGAGCGCTAGTAGAGGACAGGCAGAGCGCTAGTAGAGGACGGCAGAGCGCTAGTAGAGGACACAGAGCGCTAGAGCGCTAGAGGACACTAGAGCGCTAGTAGAGGACACAGAGAGCGCTAGTAGAGGACACTAGAGCGCTAGTAGAGGACACAGAGCGCTAGTAGAGGACAGAGCGCTAGTAGAGGACAGCAGAGCGCTAGTAGAGGACGGCAGAGCGCTAGTAGAGGACACTAGAGCGCTAGTAGAGGACGGCAGAGCGCTAGTAGAGGACGGCAGAGCGCTAGTAGAGGACGGCAGAGCGCTAGTAGAGGACACTAGAGCGCTAGTAGAGGACGGCAGAGCGCTAGTAGAGGACGGCAGAGCGCTAGTAGAGGACGGCAGAGCGCTAGTAGAGGACGGCAGAGCGCTAGTAGAGGACGGCAGAGCGCTAGTAGAGGACGGCAGAGCGCTAGTAGAGGACACTAGAGCGCTAGTAGAGGACGGCAGAGCGCTAGTAGAGGACACTAGAGCGCTAGTAGAGGACAGAGCGCTACGGCAGAGCGCTAGTAGAGGACGGCAGAGCGCTAGTAGAGGACGGCAGAGCGCTAGTAGAGGACGGCAGAGCGCTAGTAGAGGACGGCAGAGCGCTAGTAGAGGACACAGAGCGCTAGTAGAGGACGGCAGAGCGCTAGTAGAGGACGGCAGAGCGCTAGTAGAGGACAGCGCTAGAGCGCTAGTAGAGGACGGCAGAGCGCTAGTAGAGGAGCGCTAGTAGAGGACACAGAGCGCTAGTAGAGGACACTAGAGCGCTAGTAGAGGACGGCAGAGCGCTAGTAGAGGACACAGAGCGCTAGTAGAGGACACAGAGCGCTAGTAGAGGACACAGAGCGCTAGTAGAGGACACTAGAGCGCTAGTAGAGGACGGCAGAGCGCTAGTAGAGGACGGCAGAGCGCTAGTAGAGGACGGCAGAGCGCTAGTAGAGGACGGCAGAGCGCTAGTAGAGGACGGCAGAGCGCTAGTAGAGGACGGCAGAGCGCTAGTAGAGGACGGCAGAGCGCTAGTAGAGGACGGCAGAGCGCTAGTAGAGGACACTAGAGCGCTAGTAGAGGACACTAGAGCGCTAGTAGAGGACACTAGAGCGCTAGTAGAGGACACTAGAGCGCTAGTAGAGGACACTAGAACGCTAGTAGAGGACAGCAGAGCGCTAGTAGAGGACGGCAGAGCGCTAGTAGAGGACGGCAGAGCGCTAGTAGAGGACACAGAGCGCTAGTAGAGGACGGCAGAGCGCTAGTAGAGGACGGCAGAGCGCTAGTAGAGGACGGCAGAGCGCTAGTAGAGGACACTAGAGCGCTAGTAGAGGACGGCAGAGCGCTAGTAGAGGACACAGAGCGCTAGTAGAGGACACAGAGCGCTAGTAGAGGACACAGAGCGCTAGTAGAGGACACTAGAGCGCTAGTAGAGGACACTAGAGCGCTAGTAGAGGACGGCAGAGCGCTAGTAGAGGACGCAGAGCGCTAGTAGAGGACACAGAGCGCTAGTAGAGGACGGCAGAGCGCTAGTAGAGGACACAGAGCGCTAGTAGAGGACGGCAGAGCGCTAGTAGAGGACACTAGAGCGCTAGTAGAGGACAGCAGAGCGCTAGTAGAGGACACTAGAGCGCTAGTAGAGGACACAGAGCGCTAGTAGAGGACACTAGAGCGCTAGTAGAGGACGGCAGAGCGCTAGTAGAGGACGGCAGAGCGCTAGTAGAGGACGGCAGAGCGCTAGTAGAGGACGGCAGAGCGCTAGTAGAGGACGGCAGAGCGCTAGTAGAGGACGGCAGAGCGCTAGTAGAGGACGGCAGAGCGCTAGTAGAGGACACAGAGCGCTAGTAGAGGACACTAGAGCGCTAGTAGAGGACAGCAGAGCGCTAGTAGAGGACAGCAGAGCGCTAGTAGAGGACACTAGAGCGCTAGTAGAGGACACTAGAACGCTAGTAGAGGACACTAGAGCGCTAGTAGAGGACACAGAGCGCTAGTAGAGGACAGAGCGCTAGTAGGACACTAGAGCGCTAGTAGAGGACAGCAGAGCGCTAGTAGAGGACACAGAGCGCTAGTAGAGGACAGGCAGAGCGCTAGTAGAGGACAGCAGAGCGCTAGTAGAGGACACTAGAGCGCTAGTAGAGGACACAGAGCGCTAGTAGAGGACACTAGAGCGCTAGTAGAGGACACAGAGCGCTAGTAGAGGACGGTAGAGCGCGCTAGTAGAGGACGCTAGGCGCAGAGCGCAGAGCGCTAGTAGAGGACAGCAGAGCGCTAGTAGAGGACACAGAGCGCTAGTAGAGGACGGCAGAGCGCTAGTAGAGGACACTAGTAGAGGACGGCAGAGCGCTAGTAGAGGACACTAGAGCGCTAGTAGAGGACACTAGAGCGCTAGTAGAGGACACTAGAGCGCTAGTAGAGGACACTAGAGCGCTAGTAGAGGACAGCAGAGCGCTAGTAGAGGACACTAGAGCGCTAGTAGAGGACACAGAGAACGCTAGTAGAGGACACAGAACGCTAGTAGAGGACGGCAGAGCGCTAGTAGAGGACACTAGAGCGCTAGTAGAGGACACTAGAGCGCTAG
This sequence comes from Oncorhynchus tshawytscha, assembly GCF_018296145.1. Lineage (NCBI taxonomy): Eukaryota > Metazoa > Chordata > Actinopteri > Salmoniformes > Salmonidae > Oncorhynchus > Oncorhynchus tshawytscha. Next base: position 15,030,187 of record NC_056431.1, on the reverse strand, counting down.
TAGAGGACACTAGAGCGCTAGTAGAGGACACTAGAGCGCTAGTAGAGGACACTAGAGCGCTAGTAGAGGACACTAGAACTCTAGTAGAGGACACTAGAGCGCTAGTAGAGGACACTAGAGCGCTAGTAGAGGACACTAGAACGCTAGTAGAGGACAGCAGAGCGCTAGTAGAGGACACTAGAGCGCTAGTAGAGGACGGCAGAGCGCTAGTAGAGGCCACTAGACAGCTTCCTGTAAAGGAATACTTCCTCTCCCACGGTGTTTGGCCTTTAAAAAAGCATGGGACAAGCTCTCACCAGCATGATCACACACACACCATATGTTTTACTATCCTTGTGGGGCCATAAAATGGATTTCCCTTCAAAATCCTATTTTCCCTAACCCCTAAACTTAAAATAGCTCTTGTCCTCATGGGGATGTGGGAAATCTCCCCAAGAGAGAGAATTTTGATTACACACACACACACACACACACTTCTCCCAGTCAGGCAGTAAACACACAGAGCATAACGCCTTGGGAAGAACGGTACACAATCTTGTCAATGAAAAATGCACTCTTATCTCCCTCACTCACTGGACTGGTGCAACGCAGTTTCTCTGGACCCCCGCAAGGTCAGCCCCCCCCTCAAATATAATCGAATGCGTCAGCCAGAGAGCCACTCACAAAGTATAGACAACCAATCCCTGTCCAAGATGCTGACAGGGTCTATGCAGCTGCCTATCAAAACTATCATAGGCTTTCTGTGTTGTCAAGAAATGTAGCCTATAGCTTTACTTAATGGATAAATGTTTATTGAAGGCCATCATTTGGTCATCATTTTCTCATGTTAAACCAAACATTTCACGAAGCTATACACATTGTCGTACGGCGTCCAGTTAGATTACACTCTTACCACAGCAATTACTTGTTCAGTAATTTAAAGTTGGAAATTGCAGATGGCCAAATTCATGTTCAATACGACAGCATACTAAATCAGCAACCAATTGATGTATTATTTTGATACACAACTGTCCTGTATATCCTACCTGAACGTGAATGAGCCATTCCTCGGACTCTCTCCCAGCTTGGATAGAAAGTTGTTGTGCGTAATTCCAGTCTGTTAATGCCAATCTCTCTTTTTTTTCTATGTAGAGGCCTATAGTAGCTACAGTATGCGTCTGCTTCTGCTTGCATTTTTGTGTGCAAATGTTTAGCACGGACTGTAGGCCCAGGTTACAGGTCCGACTGCTTTCTATACTGAGTATTGACAACCCAGACAGTACATTGCGCTGCACACAATTTAAACTTAGTCTTGAATGATGCATGTCAAGATTTAGCAGCAATAAGGGACCGTTGAAATTGCAATCACACAACTCAAATGCCGGTTCACCAGTATGAATAGAATCACAACATGCTTGTTTTGTTTGAGCTCTCAATAACTGTTGTCCGCTGAAGATAATAATCTGTTTGCATCTGCCAATTTACTGGCCGTCCAGTATCCAGACGACCTGTCCCAGAGCTTCCTATTCAGGTCATCGCTTAACCTGTTGAGTCCGGCAATTAAGGAGAATGAGAGGCTCAATTAAAGATGTTGCAGAACTGCTATATTTGAAGCACCACTCCCTTCTGCCCAGTTCCCCTCGTCTTGCTACGGCAATCAAGCTGTTTATAACCATCCCTGTAACTGTCGCCTCTGCAGAGAGATGGTTTTCTAAACTAAAACTCATAAAGACCTACTTAAGAAGCATTAGGCTCTCGATCCGACATACGTTTTTTTAAACTCCTGAGTAAGCTCCACTCACTGCACTGGCGCCGTCGTAGCCTTGACAACGGCATTTGTTCACTGATATCCCCTTATACTTTCAATCAGTTCAGGCCTGAGGCAGTTTGATCAGTCACATTCTTGAAGCCCAAGAAACAAATGCTTAGCTTCAGAGTACATTAAAACGATTCTGAATGGCTTTTTAGAGGGTTACTGTCACAATTGTTTATGTCAGACAGGTGCATGGGGCCAACAACAGAAACCACCCCAGAAAGAGGACTATGCATCGCTCCAGCACAAAACCCACTGGCTTTGTAAAATGATACTTTTTATAAATTGCGTCATGCACGACCATAAGCTCAAAGTAACCGCAAATAATGAGAGAGATGGGGCGGAAATAACGCCTGCTGCTGCCCGCCTCCCAAAGACATGCAGCAGCCCCCCACACACACACACCACACACACACACAATGGTGCATGGGTATATATTACATTACATCATGGGAGAAGGCTGATTGGTTGGTTTCGGGCTGGTTTCTTCACAGAGAGATGGTGAGTTAGCAGCAGTACTGAATGTGACTTATTGAATGGTCTGGATCAGACTATACATGTCTCTGGTCTTGATCATGGGTGGAGGGATGGCAGAGGGCAGTCAGGCCTGGAGGCTGGAGAGGAACAGACTACACATCCTCTCTGTAGAATGGCCAAAGACTGACAGCCCGGGAGGAAAACAGAACAAAGCAGATGCATCTTCTGAAGGGGGGGCTGACACCACTACATGGGAATATGTGAAATAGGAAGGATGCAGGTTAACTCATTAAAAGGGGCTGATTTAGTCGTGATACCATTGCAGGGGAATAAGGGAAACGGAAAGGAAAAAGGTTTGTCTTCAGAGCAAGTGGGGAAGGATTTTGATGTGACACCAGTGCAAAGCAATATTGGAGAAACCAGGCCTGGAGACAGTGGTGATGGCAGAAAATGGGTTAGCCAACTGTGGCGGAGCAGGATCCAGTACAGGATCAGGGGAGCTAAGCAGTGATTAAGAGAGCTGGTATTTAAGAGAAGGAGAGACCAGCTCTGCAAGATGAGAGACCGCGATAGGGGGAGAGAGAGCGAGAGAGCGAAAGAAAGAGAAAGGAAGGGAGATAGAGAATGGGATGAGAGAGGGGGGGGTTGGACAGAGGAAGAGTGAGAGACAGGGTGAGAGGGAGATAGAGGGGAAGGAGACTGGCTCAGTGCTGTGGGCTGGTATTTGAGAGAGACAGAGAGAGGGGGTCTCAGAGAGGGCTAACGGCATGTCTCTCCACTGAGCACAGATCAGTACAGTGTTGTAGGAGCCTGATAGAGGCCAGTTATAGAGGACCGGACCAGGGGCAGGGACACAGACAGACAAAGGAGACAGGTGCCAGGTCAGCTCGTAGCCCTGTGCAGGGATCTCTGCGTCAGTTGTCACACAGCTGGGGACAGGAGCAGCAGCAGGACAGGAGCCTGCTCTAGCCTGGCCCAGACGCTGGACATTTCACAGCCACGGCCCCTCTCAGCCCTGGTTGGACACAGCTCCACTGCATTAGCACTCCATCTGTATTCACACTACCTCTCTCTCCATCTCAGTCTTTCTCTGTGTGGGCCTGCACTCAGTTCATTCATCCCCCTTTTTACTGTCTTACTCACTGAGGGGGAATGACAGGAGAAAAGAAGAGAGGGAGGAGATGACTGGACAGGACAAGGGAAGGGAGGACAAGAAACAATAAGGTTGTTCTGCCCCTGAGCAAGGCAGTTAACCCACTGCTCCCCGATGACGTGGATGTCGATTAAGGCATCCCCCTTTCCCTTTAGCAGGAGAGAGTACAAGGAGTAGATGAAGGGGGAGGGAGGAAGAGGACAGAGGGAGTTAAGAGGGAAAGTATTTAGGGGTGGTGGACCAAAGAGGAGAGAGAGGGAGGACAGGAAATCATTCTTGGAGACAGGAAAGGAGAGCAGACTTTATAGGAGACAGGATGATGAGGGCGAGGAAAGGGAGGACAGAACAGAGGGAGTTAAGAAGGAGAAGCAGCCAGGCGCTGAAGCAGCAAGAGGCCGACTGATCCGCTCAGAGAGGATAGAGAGAGACTACAGCACTACATACTCACAGCACCGTCAGCCTGCTCGCTCTCACACTAATCAGAGAGAGCGAGAGAGAAAATGGAGGGGGTGATAGTGGTAGAGAGAAGAAGCAGTGCCATAGATTCCCATAGGGGTTTTAAATGCCATCAGCATCCTGTTCCCCTCTCACCCCCCTCTTTACTCTAAAAGCAGACACTCTACCAACCCTTCCCCTTTCTCTCACTCACTCGTTCAATCACTCCTTTTTCTCCTCTCTACTTCCCTCCCTCCCCCCAGCCGCCAGCCCTGCACCCATAGCCAGCCCTGCCCCCAGCCCTGCACCCATAGCCAGCCCTCTACCCATAGCCAGCCCCCTCTACCCATAGCCAGCCCTCTACCCATAGCCAGCCCTCTACCCATAGCCAGCCCTGCCCCCCTGTACCCATAGCCAGCCCTGCCCCCATAGCCAGCCCTCTACCCATAGCCAGCCCTCTACCCATAGCCAGCCCTCTACCCATAGCCAGCCCTCTACCCATAGCCAGCCCTGTACCCATAGCCAGCCCTCTACCCATAGCCAGCCCTGTACCCATAGCCAGCCCTCTACCCATAGCCAGCCCTCTACCCATAGCCAGCCCTGTACCCATAGCCAGCCCTGTACCCATAGCCAGCCCTGTACCCATAGCCAGCCCTGTACCCATAGCCAGCCCTGCCAGCCCTGAACCCATAGCCAGCCCTGTACCCATAGCCAGCCCTGTACCCATAGCCAGCCCTGTACCCATAGCCAGCCCTCTACCCATAGCCAGCCCTGTACCCATAGCCAGCCCTGCCAGCCCTGTACCCATAGCCAGCCCTGTACCCATAGTTAGCCCTGTACCCATAGCCAGCCCTGTAATACCCTGTGGGCCTGCATGGGGACGTCCGTTATGTTCCAGAGATGCTAGTGGCCCATCAGAGAGAACACATTAGTAGCATGGGGAGGCGAGGGACAGAGCGAGGGAGGGAGGGAGGTGGCTTTTAAAACACATTCACCAGTGAATTGCACTTTTTATCCATTTGTCCTGCATTCCCCCGTGTCAGCACAAAACAACTTCAGGTAAAGTGCAGATCAGGGGGGCGGATGTATTTTTTATAAGAGAGAGAGAGAGCAAGGTGGAACTCGTGGAGGGGAAGCTAAATCTGTAGAGGGATATTTATTTAAACGGGCGCGGTCGACCGAACAGCTCTTTCAAGTGGTGTAGTGGTTGTCGAGTCACAGTACACAACAAGGAGATAACAAGGTTGAGTTTCAGTCCAATGCAAACCGTACCCTCAAACAAACCCTGCCAGTGTGTGGAGACCTGAAACTGTCTCTGATGATGATTCAATCCATTCTACCAGTAGATGAACAGACGAGTAGAGCTCAAACATCACAGCTAGGTTCCATAGGTATGAACAGAAGGAGAGGATTGCATGCAAACAAGGAGGGATGGGTGATAAAGTTTCAAAGGGTAGAGGATGGATAGATGGAAACCCCAAACGGAGGAGTAGAGGCCCAGTAAACTGCCCCCCAACCACTAATCCCAGGGACAGAGCATGCTGCTCTCCCTGACTACAGGCAAGCATCACCACACCATCTGTGTGTGTGTGTCGTAAGTGTGTTTTCAGGTGTGTGTCCAGGTGTGTTTGTAGCATAGCATGCACATGTGTATGATTACAGTCATTTCAGGTGTGTGTGGAATCACCTCGGACCATAACAGTGACCTGGTCCTTGCCGGTGCCCAGGCGGTTCTTGACCTCGCAGACGAAGGTTGTGTTGATCTGCTCGTCCACCTTTAGCACGGTCAGCACGTTTTCTTTTACCTGCACTGTGTCTGGCATCTGACCGGACATACTGGGGGTAGAGGAGAGGAGAGGAGGAGAGGGTGGAAAACATAAGTATTGGAACCTGGCCCAGATCTCCCTACTTTCAACTTTCAACTTTCACCTTTGCATACCAATAAAAACTTAATACAAGTAAGTGATTATGGAGGAGCCAGTCAGGACACTGCAGGCTTGCTGTTTCTACTGGGGCTAAACTCCACTATGGAAAGTTACACTTCATTTCTCCACCATCAAGATAAGAGGCCAGTGGCTGTCGAGTTGATCATCATAATACTATCTGTGGTTTATAGTGGCCTGTGGATAGAGTGATAATTAAAGAAGGAGAGAGACCGAGACACAGACTGACAGGCCGACGGACACACACTCACGTTTTCCATGCGATGGTGGTAGGGACGGGGTTGGCAGTAGCCTGACAGGTCAGAGCCACGTTGGTCCGACCCACGTACCAGTTATTATCATAGCCCACGATGGTCACCTGTGGGGGGTCTGAGAGAGAGAGGTTAATTAGTGGGACTTCCCACGCAGAGAAAATAATTGTATTTGGATGTATATGCAACATTAAAAAAGGTCTGACTATACAGTCTGCATGAGTATATGTGTGTGTGATGCATGTGTGCACCAGTGTGTGCAGTGGCCTTACATTCGATGGCCAGGTTCATCAGGAAGCTCTCAGGCTTGGCCTGGGTTCGATGGGACACCAAACAGCTGATGTCTTTGCCGTTGTCTGCTGCTGTGGGAACCAGCATGTACTGGCTGGATACCGTCACGGTGTTGTCAGCGCCCGCCGTAGAGGCGGAGGTAGCGTTGCCGTTGACAGCTGTCACCCATGCGATCTGGGCAGCAGGACGACCGTCGGCCGACTCACAGCGGGCCACGACAACTGGCTGGGCTCCCGTGACGACAGTGGAGGCTATCACTGTTACCCCGGAGGCAGAGTTCCTGGGTTTGGCTGATGAAGGGAAGAGTGAGAATAATTAATGAATACCAATATTGATAAACGACTAGACCGACGAAAACAAGACAGGTTTCCCCCCCCTTCTCTCTCTCTCTCTCTCCATGGCTGCTGAATGTGAATAGAGCAATCAGGACAAGAGCCGACACCAAGCATGACAAGCAGCCGGATCAATAAACGCCCGAGGGGAGAGCTGCGTCCAGGTTAGAGCAATGGTTCTAACCCATTAACAGAAACACAATTGATCTGACAATACCACTTATAATAGCAATTAAGCTGCATGGACAGAATTTTAACCTGCAGGGTAGAGGTCGGATGGGATGGGGGTAGAGGTCGGATGGGATGGGGGTAGAGGTCGGATGGGATGGGGGTAGAGGTCGGATGGGATGGGGGTAGAGGTCGGATGGGATGGGGTAGAGGTCAGATGGGATGGGGGTAGAGGTAGGGATGGGGGTAGAGGTCGGATGGGATGGGGGTAGGGATGGGGGTCAGATGGGATGGGATTGGGGTAGAGGTCGGATGGGATTGTGGTAGAGGTCAGATGGGATGGGGGTCAGAGGGATCAGATGGGATGGGGGTAGAGGGAGGCAAATGGGGGTAGAGTACTCACAGATAGATAATAGAACATGGACACACACACACACGGTCCTACCTAGCATGACGAGGGAGGTGACACCCTGTTCGTTGCCACTGGGGTAGGTGGCGTATTCACAGATACATAATAGAACATGGACACACACACACACGGTCCTACCTAGCATGACGAGGGACGGTGACACCCTGGTGACACCCTGTTCGTTGCCACTGGGGTAGGTGGCGTATTCACAGATACATAATAGAACATGGACACACACACACACATACAGTCCTACCTAGCATGACGAGGGAGGTGACACCCTGTTTGTTGCCACTGGGGTAGGTGGCGTATTCACAGATACATAATAGAACATGGACACACACACACATACAGTCCTACCTAGCATGACGAGGGAGGTGACACCCTGTTTGTTGCCACTGGGGTAGGTGGCGTATTCACAGATAGATAATAGAACATGGACACACACACACACATACAGTCCTACCTAGCATGACGAGGGAGGTGACACCCTGTTCGTTGCCACTGGGGTAGGTGGCGTATTCACAGATGTATTTTCCCTCGTCAGTCATCTTGACGTCTGAGATCTGGATGGAGGGGTTGCTGAGGGAGGGGGGCTCCGTCGTGAAGCGGACCCGCCCCTTCAGGGGCGATGTGGGGTAACTTGCCCCAAAGTTAGGGTGGTACACGGCGATGTTGAGCCGCTCACCCTCCTTCGGCTCATAGATCCAGGACACCTGCGTAGTAGAGTCAAGTTAATTCATTCAAATATTACACAACCTGTCAGATGGAGAAAAGGGGTCAATAAATAACAGCGACTCTTAATCTTTTCTTTGTGAACATGTATTACTATCTACCAGACGTATGGACTCGAGTCACAAATATGATGACTTTCGACTTTGACTTTAACACCAATGACTCGTGACTTGACCTTGAGCCTTATGACTCGACCTGACTTGATACCCTCCCAAAGCCCAAATATTCAAAATGATGCTGTTTAAAACAGTGTGCAGTGCATCAACTCTTCACTTAACGGATTACAGTTGGAATCGGACAGCAGCCAATCAAATTGTGCCAGCTGAGAAAAAGTTGTGTGTGGCAGTACAGAGGAACGTCGGCGGTTGAATTCAGATGGAGCCCTTGGAAAGATCATACCCCAAATGATTATTTTGGGATATAAAGACAACGCTGTATCAACAAAAAACGGATTGCAACTTGTAAAACATGCAGGAAGAAAATTACAGACGGAGGAACAACAACTTCCAACTTTGTTCGACATTTGAAGCTGCACAAAGAACGGTAAGTCATGGCTCATATAGCCGACAGCTATATATTTTATTACTTTACTGGTGTAGCATGTAGGCTAACCTAACGTTAAATCAATGAGCCTCCACACAGTCAGTCAGAGCGGGAACGTGATCATTGCACCCAAGATGGAGCTACAACTGGCTAGGCAGTTAGTAGCCTAAATCCTGCCTGATGTTACTGTTGTTCCTAAAACCATTGACATACGTTAGCCTACTGTAGCCACACAGAGAGAGTGTGTGTGTGTTAAGGTTGGGCGAGTGTGTACAAGCCTACATCGCCCGATTGTGCCATAGCGATCATCACCATTGGGGGGGTTCTCATGGCTACCCATGCATTTCCATGGAAATATAACGTTTATTTGGAAAGTAATAAATATATATATATTTTTTAAAGCATTCATGATTTGCGTAAATGTAGTATACTAACTAATACTCTTGTTAAAAATATGAAATGGTATTAAATTTGGTGAAGAGCATATTATGACTTGTTTGGGACTCGAAATTTGGTATTTTTAAATCCCTGATGAATGATCTTGAGACTGATTCCCTGACCTGTCAATGTTTTTAATTAGCTGTTTTTGAGTTTCTTATGCTCTTGTGAATTCTATGGTTTTTACTAGATTACTTGTAGTTTTTCATGTTGTTTGTCTGTCATTTTTGTAATGACTTGGTGCTGCCTATCTTGGCCAGGACGCTCTTGAAAAAGAGATTTTACATCTCAATGAGCCCTTCCTGGTTAAATAAAGGTTAAAAAAAATATTACTATTTTTTTTTTTTTTAATTTAAATGGTCATGGACGTAAATTGTTGTGACGGTAAAATCCACGAGTCCAGACATTAGTTCCTGTATGTGCATCTGATCTTTTAGGACTTTCTTCTCATGTTGTAAAAACATATCCATTTGTCTACATACGAGTTCCTGTCTGACACTGACCTGTGTGAGCTGTATCCCTCCAGCGTCTGTGAAGGCACACCTCAGGTTGACCGCCTGGCTGGGGTAGGACATCACTTCCGGTTCCACCTTCACCCGCTGAGACACTGCCCCTGGGAGGAAGAGGAGAGGACGTTAGTGCACCTTTCACCACGGCTTCCTGTTTTCCCCTCCATGTTCTACGTCAGAGGCCATGAAGGAAAGGGGAGTAGGAGAGGAAGCTTGTTGAGACTATTGGGACCAGGCCCCAGCCCCAGTCTGCCTGATGCGGAGAGGAAGCTTGTTGGGACTATTGGGACCAGGCCCCAGCCCCAGTCTGCCTGATGAGGAGAGGAAGCTTGTTGGGACTATTGGGACCAGGCCCCAGCCCCAGTCTGCCTGATGAGGAGAGGAAGCTTGTTGGGACTATTGAGACCAGGCCCCAGCCCCAGTATGCCTGATGCGGAGAGGAAGCTTGTTGGGACTATTGGGACCAGGCCCCAGTCTGCCTGATGAGGAGAGGAAGCTTGTTGGGACTATTGGGACCAGGCCCCAGTCTGCCTGATGAGGAGAGGAAGCTTGTTGGGACTATTGGGACCAGGCCCCAGTCTGCCTGATGAGGAGAGGAAGCTTTTGGGGACTATTGGGACCAGGCCCTAGTCTGTCCAATGACAGATTGTAGTTCTGTGGAATGGTCTGGTATACCATTAAGACTACCTACAGTAAGCAAGTAGGTCAACGCTCCAGGAGTCTGCTAGAGGGGTGTGTGTGCGCCGCCCCCATTCTAGCGATGAGTGGAGGAAACAGGACATGTAGTGAAGAGGAAAAAGCCCAGTCCGCTCCACACCGGTCATAAATCATTTGGATGGCTTATGCTTTTCTAGAACCAGCCATTTACTCTGGGCTCACACACACACACACACACACACACACACACACACACACACACACACACACACACACACACACACACACAGTACAGGGATTGGTGTGTGTTAGTGTACATGTTTTCCTACAATATCAGGACCACAGCGTCCTGACAAGTCACCAGAAGGTGTCTTTCGTGCATGTCTGCGTGAGAATGTAATTAACTGTATGAATGAGTGTGCATCAGTGTGTCTGTCTGGTCTACCTGTTCTACGTAAAAACAAATGATCTGCTGCGACACACCTGTCAATGTTTACAAACATTTCAATCTCTCTCTCTCTCTGTGTGTGTTCCCATATTGTGTAGCCACATGCTTCTTAATATGATGCACACGCCGAAGTGATTGATACAGAAATTAATTTTAGCATCATAACTGGTTCTACTGGTTTGTCCGTCCGCTCTGAGTGGAGAAACAGAAACTAGAGAAGAAGGTGGGGTGGAAAACACACCATCCCTATAGAGACACGAGTCAAAGGCCCGGACTGACGGCCTTCTCTGGTGGTGGTTATGAGCTACCCACACAGCCTACCTCTGCTACCATGGTCTTTAAACAGGAAGAGCGACACACACACACAGAGACACAGAAGTTAGAGCGAGACAGAAAGAGAGCGAGACAGAAAGAGAGAGAGACAGAAAGAGAGAGAGACAGAAAGAGAGAGAGACAGAAAGAGAGAGAGACAGAAAGAGAAAGAGAGAGAGACAGAAAGAGAGAGACAGAAAGAGAGAGAAAGAGAGACAGAGAGAGAGAGACAGAAAGAGAGAGAGACAGAAAGAGAGACAGAAAGAGAGAGAGACAGAAAGAGAGAGAGACAGAAAGAGAGAGAGACAGAAAGAGAGAGAGACAGAAAGAGAGAGAGACAGAAAGAGAGAGAGACAGAAAGAGAGAGAGACAGGGAGAGAGCGAGACAGAAAGAGAGAGAGACAGAAAGAGAGAGAGACAGGGAGAGAGCGAGACAGAAAGAGAGAGACAGGAGAGAGAAAGAGAGAGAGAGAGGGAGAGAGAAAGACAGAAAGAGAGAGAGACAGGGAGAGAGCGAGACAGAAAGAGAGAGAGAGACAGAAAGAGAGAGAGAGAGAGAGAACAGAAGACAGAAAGAGAGAGAGACAGGGAGAGAGAGAGACAGAAAGAGAGAGAAAGACAGAAAGAGAGAGAGACAGAAAGAGAGAGACAGAAAGAGGAGAGAGAGAAAGAGAGAGAGAGAAAGAGAGAGAGAGAAAGAGAGAGAAAGAGAGAGAAAGACAGAGACAGAGAGAGAGAGACAGAAAGAGAGAGAGACAGAAAGAGAGAGAGACAGGGAGAGAGCGAGACAGAAAGAGAGAGAGACAGGAGAGAGAGAGAGACAGAAAGAGAGAGAGACAGAAAGAGAGAGAGACAGGGAGAGAGCGAGACAGAAAGAGAGAGAGACAGAAAGAGAGAGAGACAGGGAGAGAGCGAGACAGAAAGAGAGAGAGACAGAAAGAGAGAGAGAGAGAAAGAGAGAGACAGGGAGAGAGAAAGAGAGAGACAGGGAGAGAGAAAGAGAGAGACAGGGAGAGAGAAAGAGAGAGACAGGGAGAGAGAAAGAAGAGAGCGGGAGAGAGCAAAGAGAACAAGCAAGGCATTTCCTAGAATTACCCACCATCTCTCCCAGCACTGACCTAATGTCAGACTCAAACCACAAATTAACCCTTCTGCAACCACATAACCTTTTTACAACCACCCACCCACCCGGAGACTCTACTGCCATGACTGAACAGAGCCAGATATACTGGTATTCCCCTCATAGTATTAACATCATTAGGTTGATGAAAGCATGGGGCCAAAGGGAGTTTCCGCCATATTCCTTCACAGATCAGGTTCATTTCTTATACTGACAAATCAATGAGGGGGAGTGAGGTGAATGAGTCAGTGCATGAAGTGAAGGGTTCAGAATCTGAGCGTGTTCTAGCTGGATCCTGGTACCTGCGTGTATATTGTGTCCTAGTGTATGGGCCTACTGCTGTGTGATCTAGGTGTTTGTGAGGGATCAGGCAGCAGCCTCACTTCAACCCACCTGCAGCAGATAGACCAACTACAGATTAGCTCTGGGACCTGCTCTGGGACCTGCTCGGCTCTAGTGAGGGGAGGAGGGAGACATGGAGGGCTATTGAAACCCAGGATTGCTCGTCTCCACTGGGGAGTATGAATTGAGTCAACCTTGCACGCCACAGGTCATTACACAGACCTGTATTGATAAGCATGCACACATAGTGCGCAAGCACACAATACACGCACACTTGAGACACACACACACTCGAGACACACACACACACACACTCGAGACACACACACACACACACTCGAGACACACTCATTTTTAATCCTGGGAAGGCAGGCAGGCAGAAAGCCCAGAGGGACAGGGCTGAGGAAAGCCTGCCTGCTGTCAGTCAGACAGAGCAATAAGAGGAAAACCAACCCAGTTTAACTCTCTCTAAGCCAAGATGGGAGGGGGATGAGAGGAGAGGAATGGTTTGAGACATTCGACCCCCCAGGGATATAAAATACAACCCACCCCCCTGAAATGAGTAAGCCCCCGTGGGTTGTAGACTATCATTAGAACAGCATGGGTTAACTAGGATATTTATGGTGTGTGTGTGTGTGTGTGCGCTGTGTCGCTATGGTAAGGATGCCTTAAACAGATAACTAATATTAAAAACTGTAAAATACAGAGAAGAGTGAAGTGGACAAATGAAAATAGAATGAGGAGGGGAGAGGGATTTAGAGGGGAGGATGGAGATGAGAAGATTAAAGGGAGAGAGAGCTAGAGCGAGAAAGAAAGAAAGAAGATTGAAGGGTAGAGAGAACTGAGAGCGAGAGGAGTCTGTAACCAACAAGACCCTGAACATATTCTACCCCCAAGCCATAAGACTGATAAAATAGTGTTAAATATACTGAACCAAAATATAAAAATGCAACATGCAACAATTTTAACGATTTTACTGAGTTACAGTTCATACAAGGAAATCAGTCAATTGAAATAAATTAGTTAGACCCTAATCTATGGATTTCACATGACTGGGCAGGAGGGCAACCATGGGTGGGCCTTAGAGGGCATAGGCCCACCCACTTGGGAGACAGGACCACCCACTGGGGAGCCAGGACCACCCACTGGGGAGCCAGGACCACCCACTGGGGAGCCAGGCCCTGCCAATCAGAATGAGTTTTCCCACAAAAGGGCTTTATTACAGACTGAAATACTCCTCAGTTTATGACAGAGAGGGGAGACAGTTGAAGGGTAGAGGAAACAGACAGAGGAGGGGGGCGGTTGAAGGGTAGAGGAAACAGACAGAGGAGGGGGGGCGGTTGAAGGGTAGAGGAAACAGACAGAGGAGGGGGGCGGTTGAAGGGTAGAGGAAACAGACAGAGAGGAGAGACGGTTGAAGGGTAGAGGAAACAGACAGAGGAGGGGGACGGGTGAAGGGTAGAGGAAACAGACAGAGGATGGGGGACGGTTAAAGGGTAGAGGAAACAGACAGAGGAGGGGGGGCGGTTGAAGGGTAGAGGAAACAGACAGAGGAGGGGGGCGGTTGAAGGGTAGAGGAAACAGACAGAGGAGAGACGGTTGAAGGGTAGAGGAAACAGACAGAGGGGGAGACGGTTGAAGAGTAGAGGAAACAGACAGAGGAGGGGGGTACGGTTGAAGGGTAGAGGAAACAGACAGAGGAGGGGGGTACGGTTGAAGGGTAGAGGAAACAGACAGAGGAGGCGGGGTACGGTTGAAGGGTAGAGGAAACAGACAGAGGGAGGGGGTTGAAGGGTAGGATGGAGAGGAAGGAGACAAAGAGAGAAGGTTTCAGGGGAGGAGAGAGAACAGAAGCTGTGTGTCAGTCAGTGCTGCTCTACTTTACTGTGCTCAGTTTAACGCCTAAAGGATGGGTGACACACAACACGCCAACCAACACACACACCAACCAACACACACACCAACACGTACACAGATTTGGCATCTAAAAGTAGCACATCAATGTTCAAGTCAGCATCCTAACTACTGTCACCAATCATTATGTCTCTCCCTCTCACACACCCTGAGAGCAGTAACATCCCTGCCATATTAACCCCGTCCTCTCTGAGCTCTGCATGACATCTACATATTTCCCACCATGCCGTTGATGAAGGGAAAACGGATGGGAAAGAGAAGAGGTGTGCCGGGAGGATGGAAGGATGAGACAGCTAGGATATGTCAAAGTGATGCAGGATGAGTGGACAGCAAGGGAGAGAGGGAGAGACGAAGGGGAGAGCGAGAGACGAAGGAGAGAGCGAGAGAGGGAGAGACAAAGGAGAGAGGGAGAGACAAAGGAGAGAGGGAGAGACAAAGGAGAGAGGGAGAGACAAAGGAGAGAGGGAGAGACAAAGGAGAGAGGGAGAGACAAAGGAGAGAGGGAGAGACAAAGGAGAGAGGGAGAGACAAAGGAGAGAGGGAGAGACAAAGGAGAGAGGGAGAGACGAAGGACAGAGGGAGAGACAAAGGAGAGAGGGAGAGACGAAGGACAGAGGGAGAGACAAAGGAGAGAGGGAGAGACAAAGGAGAGAGGGAGAGACAGCAGGGTGAGTGACCGGTGAAGGAAGGGACATGAGGGAGAAATGGAGAGAATAGGGTACAAGCAATGGAGGGGGAGGGAAAGAGTGAGAAACCGAGACGGACCTCGAGAGAAGGGGAAGCAATAAACAAATTTGATGAGCAACATCTGAGGGGCACAGAGAGAAAGAGAAGGAGAGCAGGAGACAGAGGAGAGACAGTGAAAGTGAGATAAATAAAGTAGGAGAGATGTTTAGACAGAGGAAAAGTAGAGAATGAGAACAGGAGGGAATCGGTGCATGGAGAACAGAATGACAGAAGGAAAGAGGACAAGGGAGAGAGGGAGGTGTGGAGCAGTAGAGGAGATCAAAGGTAGACCACACACACACACACACACACACACACACACACACACACACACACACACACACACACACACACACACACACACACACACACACACACACACACACACGACCTTGAGAGAAAATGAGGACTGTCTCAGAATAGAGGGCAGAGGAACAGTGGGAGTATGACACACCACCCCCCCATTTGAACAGCCGTGGCTTTAAGGGGAACATACGCCTATTACCCCTTTCTTTCTTTCCCCTCATCGGTCTGCCTACTCAGCTCCCCGTCGGTCTGCCCACTCAGCTCCCCGTCGGTCTGCCCGTCTGTCTACTCAGCTCCCCGTCGGTCTGCCCGTCTGTCTACTCAGCTCCCCGTCGGTCTGCCCGTCTGTCTACTCAGCTCCCCGTCGGTCTGCCCGTCTGTCTACTCAGTTCCCCGTCGGTCTGCCAGTCTGTCTACTCAGCTCCCCGTCGGTCTGCCCATCTGTCTACTCAGCTCCCCGTCGGTCTGCCCGTCTGTCTACTCAGCTCCCCGTCGGTCTGCCCGTCTGTCTACTCAGCTCCCCGTCGGTCTGCCCATCTGTCTACTCAGCTCCCCGTCGGTCTGCCCGTCTGTCTACTCAGCTCCCCGTCGGTCTGCCCATCTGTCTACTCGGTCTGCCCGTCTGTCTACTCAGCTCCCCGTCAGTCTATCAGTCTGTCTACTTAGCTCCCTGTCGGTCTGTCTGCTGTTTACCTGAATCAGTGTGTGACTGAGTGAGGGAGTGAGGCTGATGCCTAATGGTCTCTTGTCCTCTGGCTGATGGTCACTGTGATGCAGCACAGTCCATCTCCAGCCCCTAAGAGGCCAGTTATTTACAGAGTAACACCACATCCCCAGTATTCACTAGACCATTTACTGTCCAAAACAAGCATTCAGCCTACTGTCTAATACCATGCAGGCTTATTCCCTGCTGGTCTCAAGTCCTGTTCAGATGGGAGGAAACTGAAAACATTTGGAAATTGAGTGAAGCAGGGAGGTTCAGCCTGCATGTGTCCAATAAGAACAAAGACTTGTGTTTTCCACTGCTAAACATTGTGCTGTGATGTATCCTACTGAGAATGGCCTAGTACATTAGCCCCTGTGCTACCCTGTTCTCTACAGAGCTCTGTGGTGGTCCATTTGTTCAATCATCCTGGACCTTGATTTATTTGATTACCTACATTAGCTGCTGCACTCCCTCTGGTATTCAACCAAACACATGTAGCCTTTTAGCTCCTCAGTGTGATCCTGTGGGCTGGCCAGTGGTTTGTCTGGGGTTGAAGCCAAATAACCTGCATCTCCGCATAGTACTCTGATTGCCATTGTGTCACTGACATCCGTCCCAGATGGCACCCTAGTCCCGATATAGTGTGCATTTAGAGCCCTGCGGGCATAGTACCCTATTCCCAGTGTAGTGCACTATTTGGGACAAAGCCTGTGACTGGGCTAATAAAGTAGTCTAATAAGTAGTTGCTGCTGTAGGCTGTGTGGTGGCGAGGGAGGACATACATTAACCTTTTTCTGGTCTAGGAGAATAACAGCCTTGATACAGGCTACAGTGGTAGAATCTACAGTAACTGTGTATAATGGTGGGCATTTGCCCTCTAAACGACACACTCTTCTCTCAAAGTAACAGCAGAATTGGGCTGCGGTCTGTACAGTATCTCTACTTGAAGTGAAGCCTCATCTTGAGGTGTAAAAAACATACTTTGCTCTTTAGACAAGCATAACAACCTGTACTGTAGACAATAAGTAACAACTAGTTGACTGTTTACTCGGCAAGTTAAACATCCCCTTATTCAATTACATTGTTAGACTCGTTCAGTGACATTGATATTTCAAAAAGAGGAAACATGTCCACACACAGTTTGGTATGCAGGGAGCAGAGTGTTGCGTAGTGAGGCTTACATGTTGACCAGACAAGACTCGTCACGTGTGCAAACGTAGCAAAAATGTACATACATGTTGTTCAATCATTGTAGCCAGGTGCTAAAATAGAACTTGGTTCCATTTGTGACGCTTGACACACTGCAAGTCGTCTCTCCCACCTCCTCATTGGTTTTTAGGAGCATATACCCACGTGGGTGATTGAAAGATGAACTGAGGTCCACACTCCAGTCCAGTTGGTGGTGGTAATGCACCTTAGTGTTGGTTGCCATAAAGTCCAAAGAAGAAGCCTGAAGGAGGAGAGATTACTAGAAATACACTTCTCCCCTTTTGGCTGTGGATTAATTTCAGGTAAAATAACTACCCAATGTTTATATCCCAGGACAAATTAGCTAGCTAAATTGGCATCAATGTTTAATGCTTTTTGACCTGTCCACAAATTAATATACTTGGTCCAGAGTTTGTTGGATATTTCAACCTGCGTGTCCTGATCGTATCTGGTGTGGGTGGACAGAATCAACATGTGCACATGCGGTCTGGTCAGCAAGTTAGCTAGGACAGCAGCAGGCAGAGCAGACGTTTGACAAGCTTACAACAGGAGAGGAAGTGGAGAGAAGGTGAAACATGGCCCATCCTCTCATTGACCTTCTCTCAGCCCACTACATCACCAGATAATCAATACACTGGAAGGATACATTTAGATACACTACAACTATAGGCTATGCCTCAAATGACACCCTATTCCACATGTAGCGCACTATGGAGTTAGTGCACTATATGGGTAAAGGGATGCTGGTCAGTAGTGTACTACAGTCCATTCTGAAAGTATTCAGACCCCTTGACCTTTTCCACATTTTGTTACATTACAGCCTTATTCTAAAATGGATGAATTTTTTTTTTCATCAATCTAAATACAAATCCCCATAATGACAAAGGAAAAGGTATAGAATTTTTTGCAAAGTTATTAAAAATAAAGAACTGAAATAAGTGTTCTCATCTTTTGCTATGAGACTCGAAATTGAGCTCAGGTGCATCCTGTTTCCATTGATCATTCTTGAGATGTTTCTACAACTTGATTGCAGCCCACCTGTGGTAAATTCAATTGATTGGACATGATTTAGAAAGGCACACACCTGTCTAAATATAAGGTCCCACAGTTGACAGTGCATGTCAGAGCATGCACTGTCAAAGCTCAGAAACATGACTGTGCCAAGACACAGATCTGGGTATTTCTGCAGCATTGAAGGTCCCCAAGAACACACTGGCCTCTATTATTCTTAAATGGAAGAAGTTTGGAACCACCAAGACTCTTCCTAGAGCTGGCCACCCAGCCAAACTGAGCAATCAGGGGAGAAGGGCCTAGGTCAGGGAGGTGACCAAGAACCCAACGGTCACACTGACAGAGTTCCAGAGTTCCTATGTGGAGAACCTTCCAGAAGGACAACCATCTCTGCAACACTCCAACAATCAGGCTTTTCTGGTGGAGTGGCCAGACGGAAGCCACTCCTCAGTAAAAGGCACATGACAGCCCACTTGGAGTTTGACAAAAGGCACCTGAAGGACTCTCGGGAAAATGAGAAACAAGATTCGCTGGTCTGATGAAACAAAAGATTGAACTCTTTGGCCTGATTGCCAACCGTTACATCTGGAGGAAACCTGGCACCATTCCTACAGTGAAGCATGGTGGTGGCAGCATCACACTGTGGGATGTTTTTAAACAGCAGGGACTGGGAGACGAGTCAGGATCGCTGGATGATCCTTGATGAAAACCTGCTCCAGATCGCTCAGGACTTCAGACTGGGGCGAAGGTTCACCTTCCAACAGGACAACAACCCTAAGCACACAGCCAAGACAAAGCAGGAGTGGCTTCGGGTCAAGTCTTTGAATGTCCTTGAGTGGCCCAGCCAGAGCCTGGACTTGATCCCAATCGAACATCTCTGGAGAGACCTGAAAATATCTGTGCAGCGACGCTCCCCATCCAACCTGACAGAGCTTGAGAAGATCTGCAGAGAAGAATGGAAGAAACTCCACAAATGCAGGTGTGCCAAGCTTGTAGCATCATACCCAAGAATACTCAAGGCTGTAAACGCTGCCAAAGGTGATTCAACAAAGTACTGAGAAGGATCTGAATACTTAAGTAAATGTGTCAAAAATAATAATAATACTTGCCAAAACAAAAAATTAAAACCGTTTTTGCTTCGACATTATGGGGTATTGTGTGTAGATTTAGGGGAAACAACAACTTAATACATTTTAGAATAAGGCTGAAAAAGTGAAGGGGTCTGAATACTTTCAGAATGCGCTGTATACAGGAAAATAGAAAATAGCGCGTCATCTGTGATTGGCACACACATCACCCAATGGATAAATATTCAGTCATATTTTAATTTTTTTTATTTGACCTTTTATTTAACCAGGCAAGTCAGTTAAGAACAAATTCTTATTTTCAATGACGGCCTAGGAACAGTGGGTTAACTGCCTGTTCAGGGGCAGAACAACAGATTTGCAACCTTCCGGTTACTAGTCCAACACTCTAACCACTAGGCTACCCTGCCGCCCCGAATATAAAATATTCATAGCTAGTACGGCATAGCTAGTACATTAGTTTAACAATGACATGATGAAAAGTACAACAGTCCTAAAACAGAGCCATGACAGGAAGAGGGGACGAAGGATGGAGGGCAGAAAGAGGAGTAGAGAGAGATTGTGTAATGAAAGATAGGGATGGCATCAGGCAGGAATGAGCTTCAAAGTGACAAATTAACACCTGGGGGAAATTTGTAGGGAGATTGAGGTGTGTGTGCTTCATAAACAACAGGTGTAGACTAACAGTGAAATGCTTACTTACGGGTCCTTTTCCAACAACGCAAAGTTAAAGATTACTTTATTTTTATTTTTATAAACAGTGGCGAGGAATATATTCACAGTGAATAACCAGTGCAGAGTGGATGTGCAGAAGTACGAGGTAATTGAGGTAGATATGTACATATGTACATGTAGGTAGGGGGTAAAGTGACTAGGAAACAGGATAGATAATACACAGTAGCAACAGCGTATGTTGTGAGTGTGAAAGTGTGTGTGTGGGGCATCAGTATGCATGCGTGCGTATGTTGTGTATGTGGGCGTGTGTGTGTTTTCATCCTGTCTGTTTGCATACCAAAGCTTGTTTGCTTACATGCTTTGTATTAGAATTTGTTCTGTAGGGAGTATGTTCATATTTACACACAAAAGTCAAGTTTGTTCCTTAATTACAAAAAGACTAAACTTTAAACTAGGGCATTTAAATAGTTAGAGGCATACTAACTGAAAGTAAAACTAGACAGTGACCCTACCTGTACTCTCAGGTCACTGACGGGTACTGTATATGACTGAGTGTGAGAACTACTACAGCAGGATCTGACAGGGGCCTCCAGTCCCTTTACTACAGGGACCCAGCAGAATCTGACAGGGGCCTCCAGTCCCTTTACTACAGGGACCCAGCAGAATCTGACAGGGGCCTCCAGTCCCTTTACTACAGGGACCCAGCAGAATCTGACAGGGGCCTCCAGTCCCTTTACTACAGGGACCCAGCAGGATCTGACAGGGGCCTCCAGTCCCTTTACTACAGGGAAAGGGACTGGAGGCCCCTGTCAGATCCTGCTGTAGTAGTTCTCACACTCAGTCATATACAGTACCCGTCAGTGACCTGAGAGTACAGGTAGGGTCACTGTCTAGTTTTACTTTCAGTTAGTATGCCTCTAACTATTTAAATGCCCTAGTTTAAAGTTTAGTCTTTTTGTAATTAAGGAACAAACTTGACTTTTGTGTGTAAATATGAACATACTCCCTACAGAACAAATTCTAATACAGACCGAGGGAGGGAGGGGCGAGGGAGGGAGGGACGGGGGGGAGAGCGAGGGAGGGAGGGAGGGACGGGGGGAGCGAGGGAGGGAGGGAGGGGGGGAGCGAGGGAGGGAGGGAGGGAGGGGGGGGAGGGCGGGCGAGGGAGGGAGGGAGCGAGGGGAGAGCGAGGGAGGGAGGGAGGGACGGGGGGGGAGAGCGAGGGAGGGAGGGAGGGACGGGGGAGAGCGAGGGAGGGAGGGAGGGACGGGGGGAGAGCGAGGGAGGGGGGGGGGAGAGCGAGGGGGAGGGAGGGGGAGGGGGAGAGCGAGGGAGGGAGGGAGGGACGGGGGAGAGCGAGGGAGGGGCGAGGGAGGGGGGAGAGCGAGGGAGGGAGGGAGGGACGGGGGGGAGGGCGAGGGAGGGAGGGAGGGGGGGGGAGAGCGAGGGAGGGAGGGAGGGACGGGGGGAGAGCGAGGGAGGGAGGGGGGGACGGGGGGAGAGCGAGGGAGGGAGGGAGGGACGGGGAGAGCGAGGGAGGGAGGGGAGGGGGGAGGGAGGGGAGGCGAGGGAGGGAGGGAGGGAGGGAGGGGGGGAGAGCGAGGGGAGGGAGGGAGGGAGGGACTCCCCCGTCCCTCCCTCGGGAGGGAGGGAGGGTCCCTCCCTCGAGGGAGGGAGGGAGGTCCCTCCCTCGGGCTCTCGAGGGAGGGAGGGTCCCTCCCTCGCTCGAGCGAGGGAGGGGCGAGGGTGGGAGGGACGGGCGAGGAGGAGGGAGGGACCTCCCTCGCTCGCTCGCTCTCCCCCCGTCCCTCCCGGGAGGGAGGGAGCGGGGAGCCCCCGTCCCTCCCTCGCTCTCCCCCCCCGTCCCTCCCTCGCTCGCTCTCCCCCCGTCCCTCCTCGCTCGCTCGCTCTCCCCCTCGGAGCTCGCTCTCCCCCCGGGACTCCCCGTCCCTCCCTCGCTCGCTCGCTCTCCCCCGTCCCTCCCTCGCTCCTCGCTCTCCCCCGTCCCTCCCTCGCTCGCTCCTCTCCCCCCGTCCCTCCCTCGCTCGCTCGCTCTCCCCCCGTCCCCGCTCCTCTCCCCCCGTCCCTCCCTCGCTCGCTCCCCCCCGTCCCTCCCTCGCTCCCTCCCCCCCCTCCTCGCTCGCTCCCCCCCGTCCCTCCCCCTCGCTCGCTCTCCCCCCGTCCCTCCCTCGCTCGCTCTCCCCCGTCCCTCCCTCCTCGCTCGTCCCTCCCTCGCTCGCTCTCTCCCGTCCCTCCCTCCCTCCTCTCCCCCCGTCCCTCCCTCGCTCGCTCGCTCTCCCCCCCCTCCCTCCCTCGCTCGCTCTCCCCCCCCGTCCCTCCCTCGCTCGCTCCTCTCCCTCCCTCGCTCGCTCGCTCTCCCCCCCCTCCCTCCCTCCTCGCTCGCTCTCCCCCCCTCCCTCCCTCGCCTCCCCGTCCCCCCCCCTCCCCCCGTCCCTCCCTCCCTCTCGCTCTCCCCCGTCCCTCCCCCTCGCTCGCTCCCCCCCCGTCCCTCCCTCGCTCGCTCTCCCCCCGTCCCTCCCTCGCTCGCTCGCCCCCCCGTCCCTCCTCGCTCTCACCCCTCCCCTCGGTATCCCTCCCTCCCTCGCTCAGTCCCTCCCTCCCTCAATTCTGGTCCCCCGTGAGTCCCTGTGGCTCTCCCCCGTCCCTCCCTCCCTCGCTCGCTCTCCCCCCGTCCCTCCCTCCCCCCCGTCCCTAGCTCTAGACTTTGAATAAGACTCCCCCCAAATCCCTCCCTATTCCTCCCCCGTCCCTCCCAGTAGGGCACCGTCCCTCCCTCGCTTTTCCCCAGGCCCAATAGGGCATGCTCATCCCTCCTCGCTGAGTACAGTCATCCAGTAGCTCCCTCCCTCGCTAGTTTCAACCGTCCCTCCCTCGCTCCTACTAAATCCCCCGTCCAGCCCTCGTCGCGTCTCTCCCCCCGTCCCTCCCTAACAAGGGGTGTACCCCCGTCCATACAGTACTCTCCCCCCCGTCCCTTGACATGGTTTTGTCCATTCAGTCCCTCCCTCGCTCGTACATACCCCCGTCCATCATTTAAGAGGCACAGGCCCGTCCCTCCCTCGCAAAAGCCCAGTACTCAACTAAACAAAAAAACAGGGCCCAGGCAGGCAGGCAGGCCCCCACGCACGGCTCTCTCCCCCCGCCCTCCCTCGCAGGCACGCACGCACGGCAGGGCCCAGGCCGGCCCGCACGCACGGCAGGGCCCAGGCCCCGGCACGCACGCTCTCCCCCGCCCAGGCAGGCACGGCAGGGCCCCCCGTCCCTCCCTCGCACGCACGCACGGCAGGGCCCAGGCAGGCACGCTCGCACGCACCCCGTCCCTCCCTCGGCCCAGGCAGGCCCTCACGCTCGGCTCCCCCCGCCCAGGCAGGCAGGCAGGCAGGCAGGCAGGCCCAGGCAGGCAGGCACGCACGTCCCGGCAGGGCTCCAGGCAGGCCCTCCCTCGCTCGGCAGGGCCCAGGCCCAGGCACGCCCTCGCACGGCCCCCCCGGGCCCAGGCAGGCCCGGGCCCCCTCGCAGGCAGGCACGGCCCGGCCCAGGCAGGCCCTCCCGGCTCGGCCCAGGCAGGCACGCACGCACGGCCCCCCGCCCAGGCAGGCACGCTCTCACCCCAGGGCCCAGGCAGGCACTCACCCCCGCCCGGCCCAGGCAGGCACCCGCACGGCAGGGCCCAGGCAGGCACGCACGCACGGCCCGGCCCAGGCAGGCACGTCCCTCCTTCTCACCAGGGCCCAGGCAGGCACGGTCAATTCTGGTCAGGGTCCAGGATCGTTATAGGCAGACTTTGAATAAGACTCCACCCCAAATGGCCCAGTAGCAGGCACTACTTTTGACCAGGCCCAGGGCAGGCACATATGACTGGTACAGTCATACAGGCAGGTTTCAACCGCACTAAATGTCAACGGCAGGGTCCCAGGCAGGCACGCACAGTACAACTTTGACAGGGCCCAGGCAGGCAGGCAGGCAGGCACAGGCAAAGCAGGCCCAGTACCAACTAGGCAGGCAGGCAGGCACGGCAGGGCCCAGGCAGGCAGGCACGGCAGGGCCCAGGCAGGCACGCACGGCAGGGCCCAGGCAGGCACGCACGGCAGGGCCCAGGCAGGCACGCACGCACGGCAGGGCCCAGGCAGGCACACGCACGCACGGCAGGGCCCAGGCAGGCAGGCACGCACGCACGGCAGGGCCCAGGCAGGCACGCACGCACGGCAGGGCCCAGGCAGGCACGCACGCACGCAGGGCAGGGCCCAGGCAGGCAGGCACGCACGCACGGCACGGCCCAGGCAGGCACGCACGGCAGGGCCCAGGCAGGCACGCACGGGCAGGGCCCAGGCAGGCACGCACGGCACGGCAGGGCCCAGGCAGGCACGCACGCACGCACGGCAGGGCCCAGGCAGGCAGCGCACGCACGGCAGGGCCCAGGCAGGCACGCACGGCAGGGCCCAGGCAGGCAGGCACGCACGGCACGGGGGCCCAGGCAGGCACGCACGCACGGCAGGGGGCCCAGGCAGGCAGGCACGCACGGCAGGGCCCAGGCAGGCAGGCACGCACGCACGCACGCACGGGGGCCCAGGCAGGCAGGCACGCACGGCAGGGCCCAGGCAGGCAGGCACGCACGGCAGGGCCCAGGCAGGCAGGCACGCACGCAGGGCCCAGGCAGGCAGGCACGCACGGCAGGGCCCAGGCAGGCAGGCACGCACGGCAGGGCCCAGGCAGGCAGGCACGCACGGCAGGGCCCAGGCAGGCAGGCACGCACGGCAGGGCCCAGGCAGGCAGGCACGCACGGCCCAGGCAGGCACCACGGCAGGGCCCAGGCAGGCACGCACGGCAGGGCCCAGGCAGGCACGCACGGCAGGGCCCAGGCAGGCACGCACGGCAGGGCCCAGGCAGGCACGCCGGCACCCAGGCAGGCACGCACGGCACGCACGGGCAGGGCCCAGGCAGGCACGCACGCACGGCACGGCAGGGCCCAGGCAGGCACGCACAGGGCCCAGGCACGCACGCACGGCAGGGCCCAGGCAGGCACGCACGGCAGGGCCCAGGCAGGCACGCACGGCAGGGCCCAGGCAGGCACGCACGCAGGGCAGGCAGGCACGCACGGCAGGGCCCAGGCAGGCACGCACGGCAGGGCCCAGGCAGGCACGCACGGCAGGGCCCAGGCAGGCACGCACGGCAGGGCCCAGGCAGGCACGCACGCACGGTAGCACACACAGCAGGGCCCAGGCAGGCACACACGGTAGCACACACAGCAGGGCCCAGGCAGGCACTCGTCTCTACAGGCTGAATTATTCATTTCCTGGTGAAAAAGAGCACAGCGCTCTCCTCTTCTCATACCTCCATTATTGATAAAGAGAAACATTTACACTGGAGAGGGGGGGCAAGAAAGAGCAAGCGAGTGAACAATATAAGAGGATGGGTTTGTGACTCCAGAGAGACGACAGGAGGATGGACATGTGGTTGTGTTGTGGGCCTGTCTGGTTGTTTACAGAGAAGAGAGGACACTGCTCTCCTCAGCCAAATATACTGCTGCTACTGCATGACTCAGTCTCTCTGCTGTTCTACTGCTACAGTCTCTATGGATGCGTGGGCCCGGGTCAAACGTAGTGCACTATAAAGGGAATAGGGTGGCATTTGGGACACAGCCTATGGCTACAGTACAGTCCACCTCCCCTCTCCTCTGGGACTGTCTGGCCATGACAGTTTTGTTCTAGCTCCACTTTATTTCAGTCCAGGTCCTCTCATTCTCACGTTTTATCCTTCTAGCTATGGTCTATCCTTGTTCATCTGGTTCTGGCCTAGTCTTCTCACTCCACCTCATTCCAACCAATACCTCCCCAGGGAGATCCTAGCTAACACAAACCAGAGCTCAGATCAACATCAGGGGAAACTTCAGGATCAGTTCCTCAAAAACTTCCCTGATCTCTCTTCTTAATTTGAGCCTTGTTTGACACCACTCTAGCAGGCTGCCAGCTTCAGCAGAAAAACACAGGTTCCCGACATCTCCCTCACCCGATCTGTCTGTCTGCCATTATCTCACCTCAGCCCCAGAATAGAGTTACCATCAATTATACAGGTCTAGGATCACAGGGAGTGGCCGGTGATCAGGTAGACACACTCTGCACCAGACAGGTATTTCTCCAAAAGATTTTGAAGTTATGGAAATAAATAAATATACACAATTGCAACTTTATCGAGTGCTGGCCTTTTGTACTACTCAAAACTGCCTGCATTCTATGTGGGTATGTGTGAACTGTGTGTGTGAGAGAGTCCATCACTCCTGAGCAGTGTAACAATGTGTCTATAACAAGGGGATATTTTTGGTTACAGTAGGTGTGAGCTTCTGATTCATCTGCTGTAGAAAATCCCTCCTGGGGTTTAATGAGAGATTCCATGACAACACCTCAGTTTACACCTCGTCAACAACACAGACACAGCTGCGTTGCCGCACTCCCTCGCTGCCATCAGTTACATTCAACTTTAATTAACCTTGGGCTGTTTCCCCAGCTGCTTTGTCAAAACTTTCACTCAAACCTAATTACACACACCCATTGGGTCACCGTCATGGCTTGTAAGAGTCCGTCCCCCAATCAAAGAGACCAATCCAATCTGATACTTTTAGAGGATTAAAATAGTGTACGTCTGAGGTACGTCGGTAAGGCAACCCTGGTCCAACCCTGGTCCGGGAAGACAACCCTGGTCCGGGAAGACAACCCTGGTCCTGGAAGCTAACCCTGGTCCTGGAAGCTAACCCTGGTCCTGGAAGCTAACCCTGGTCCTGGAAGCTAACCCTGGTCCTGGAAGCTATAGGCTCTTCATGTTTTTGATTTAACCGACCTGGAAGACCAGGTGTCTTGAATTTAGGCAATCACTGAACAGATCAATTAGCACAGTTGGTCAGGGCTGCGTTCAGTATACAAAAACATAATATAAGGTTATATTGAACTGAAACAGCTGATAGTCTACATCAGAACAGCGTAGGACGACTCTGGCCTAAATTAGAAATCTAGCCCGTTGGAATGAATCACTGCTGACAAGCAAGTGAGGAGAGAGAAGAGAAGGAGAGAGAGACACAGAGACGAGAGAACGAGAGACACAGACATAATGTGAGACACACCAAGAGGCTGAGAGTGTGAGAGACAGAAAGGGATAGAAAGAGTCTTTGTGAAGGAAGTAACAGAACAGTTCCATTGACCTGCTGTTCCTCTCAGGTCTGTTAGGACCAGTAGACGGATGGGATTCCTCCTGCCATTGTTCCCATTCTGAATAGGTGTCAGGCTATATGAAACCCAGCGCTCTAACACACGCCTCCCATAGGCTCTCACCTCACTGGAGGTAAAGTGATAAGGAGTGATACGGAGAAGGATGGGATAAGAGAGAATGGTGTGAACCTATAGCGCATTCAATCAAACACCTCTATAGCACATATAGGGAGTTGGTATATTACCTACGTCACCATGGTGACTGGCGCTGTGAACACCGTCCATTGTGAGCTTGCAGGTTTAAACAGTGTTATTAGTAGAGTTGTCCAACCGTTATTACATCACTGAGGGTTTATTAAAGCAACAATCATTGAGTGGACATTTACCTGCCTCTCTTTGGGCTTTGCACACTGATATAAGGCTATGGCAGCCCTCTGAAGATCACACAGGAACAATAGTGCACACTATTACACACAGTCACACACCATCAGGCAGGAACAATCACCCATCTACCAGTCATTACAGTTGGGAAGGGCTGCCTTTGTTGACTAGCTATTCTGTTAAGATAGAGTGATGAATAGAGAGATGGAGGAGGGGAGAGATAGGACATAGTCCCTAAATAGACTCTCTCTCATGGCCCCCCAAGTCCCAGTCATGCTCTGATGCCCTACTACAACAGGGGCCATAATCAGACTGTAATCAGTAACACAGACAGAGAAACAAGCAATTGAGGCTGTATTCTGTTGTAGACTAATTTGACTGTGTTCTCCACATTCCACTGTTTGTCATTTCTGTTCAAAAGGGAAAAGACGTTCACCGTTTCCCCCCAAACCAAGACCTGAAACTATTAATTCCATTACCACAACGTGTTCCAATTTTGTTCACTAGTATCAGAGTTCACAGTTCTGATTAAGAAAAGGGATCCAAGGGGAATTTGTCAATCACACACACTTTCATCTGAAGCTATAGCATACAGAGTCCAGTAGAATGGGTGGGTTAGTTCCCATCCAGTGGGCTACATTCCCTACTAAGCAACACACTGGTATTTTAGGAGAAATTCCTGTTTCAGTGTGACGGTCAAATTCCAACAGAAAGTGCAGCTGCGAAAACTGAAACCTGCCCAAAACGTAACCATCAAACAAAGACTGTCGGTCGTGAAAGTGAAAGTGAATGTCTTACCGTATGTGTGTGGGTAAAAATTAACTACTGGTCTTTTAGGGGAATTTCCTGTTTCAGCGTGACGGTCAAATTCCAACTGCAGAAACTGAACCCTGGCCATAACGTCACCATCAAACCAAAATTGTCGGCCGTGAAAGTGAATGTCTTACTCAGTAAACATTGTACTCTGTATTTGTGTTGGTAAAAATAAACCACAGTAACAGGCAGCTTTTTTTCTGCTGAGTCAACATGGAAACGAACAATGTCTTCTAGTGTGATAACTCTGTTATGACTGACAGGTTAATAGATCTTCCTCCTCTCTCCAGGTGTGGGACGTTGGGAAACAAAGGACACCCGGGCTGCTACCTACCTGAGGACAGAGGACAGTGCTGCTGTGCGGTAACACACACACACACCAAGTGCCACATCAAACGCTAGCTAGCTAATAACACACAGTAGCTAATGAGTCAGATCCTCAAAGGAGAGCCAGGGAATGACTGATCCTTCCTTTGAATCTCCATCAGCTCAGGCAGGAATATTCAGATGAACAGCAGCTCTACAGAGAGAGGGAGAGGTTGAAGGTCATAGGAAACCTGGAACCAGCTTGTCTTGTGAAATCTGATCTAATAGTATGAGGGCAAAGTGCTGTTCCATATCTCTGTTCTTCACATGAGCAAAGTAACAGACACACAGGAAGGGTAGAAGCTTCATCTCTGCATCCTTTAAATTAGACTGCTTGTTACAGATTTGAGTGACGGTTAAATTCCAGCTCCTGCGATATTCCGTAGCTGTCGTTCCCGCCTGGCGTTCCAGGGAGCAGCCGTTCCCGCCTGGCGTTCCAGGGAGCAGCCGTTCCCGCCTGGCGTTCCAGGGAGCAGCCGTTCCCGCCTGGCGTTCCAGGGAGCAGCCGTTCCCGCCTGGCGTTCCAGGGAGCAGCCGTTCCCGCCTGGCGTTCCAGGGAGCAGCCGTTCCCGCCTGGCGTTCCAGGGAGCAGCGGTTCCCGCCTGGCGTTCCAGGGAGCAGCGTTGATTAGGAGCGGATCTGCCACGCTGATCCCAGATTTCCACCCCAGATCAGAGCCCCATCTATCAGCATAGAGGGGGGGGGGTCAGAGGAACTACTTACACACGTGGCAGCTAGTCTCTCACACACACCCCTAAGCCCGGGCAATGCCTCCAGTGCTCCAGACATCAGAATGACACGACCCCCCTCCTCCTTTTCAGAGAGCAATACACATAACCTTCAATGAGTTTCTCAGGTAGTGTAAGGAACCAATACACACTCACAGCTGACTACACTTGAAGTGATGAAATGTCTAGTTCAGGCCAATACAAGCCCCTCAATACTACAGTATAGTCAACAGCAGTCAATACTACAGTATAGTCAACAGCAGTCAATACTACAGTATAGTCAACAGCAGTCAATACTACAGTATAGTCAACAGCAGTCAATACTACAGTATAGTCAACAGCAGTCAATACTACAGTATAGTCAACAGCAGTCAATACTACAGTATAGTCAACAGCAGTCATTGGCTTTATGTGACCGGCAGTCAATCCTCCAACACCCGGCTCCATTCAGTCAGACTGGACATAGACTGGCCCCTTGTTCAGATCACAACCCAGTTGTGCTTTCAAACTAGCCAACAGATTTAGAGGGGAATGAGAGACAGTGAGAGAAATAGATGGAGACAGAAAGAGATGCACCAGAGTTGAGCAACAGCTGCTGAGCATCACATCTGTTCAGAGCAGTCATCAGCAAACAGACCCCACGGAGCACTGAGAGAGAGAGAGGAGAGAGAGGAGAGAGAGAGAGAAAGAGGAGAGAGCGAGAGACTGAAATGGTACAGGAATCGAGAAGCACATGTTCTCTTCCTGCCTCTGCCTTCCTCCATCCCTCGCTTTCTGAGACTGACAGAACAACAGAGGCCTGTCAGTGTGGAGATGAAAGGCTGGGGGTGGGGCGTGTGTGTGTGTGTTCTCATGAATGAATGACCCCTCGTTGAAAACCCCTCACATACTGCCCTGTCCTCGACACAATGGCTAACATAAACCACGGGGAAAGAGGACACACTGTGTTAGAGAAGGGGAAAATCTAGAGAGTTTCATATCAGGATATTATTTTTGATGTTATATCGTATTGACGGCAGTTTGCTGCACCAAGACTCCAGTATTTGTATAACTTGTTCACCATCTTGTTAAATAGGGCGCCAAATTGTTTTCAGCACTTTCATTTCTGGGCGGCAGGTAGCCTCGTGGTTAGAGCGTTGGGACTAGTAACCGAAAGGTTGCAAGATTGAATCCCCGAGCGGACAAGGTAAAAATCTGTAGTTCTTTCCCCTGAACAAGGCAGAGTTAACCCAGCGTTTCTAGGCCATCATTGAAAATAAACATTTGTTCTTAATTGACTTGCCTGGTTAAATAAAGGTAAAATTTAAAAAATCAATTTCCATGACTGATGCAAATTCCTTTTCTCAAGGCTCTCTCTCATCTCTGCAGCAGACATATGGTGAGCAATATGTTTGGAACATGGAATCGGCACCAAAGTATCGTGATAATATCTTATCGTGAGGTCCCTGCTAATTCCCAGCCCTACTGTGTGTGTCCTTACTGTCCCCCATCTCATTGGTGGTATTACCAAGTGAACCCCACTACACCTCTAACAAACGTGTCTAATCTCATCTTAGTGCAGGTGAAACTCATGGCCTCATCCCAGCTCCAGCAACAATACTGGGTGTACTGCACTATAGTGGCCATTCCACCTGGAGGAACAGAACACGCAGTACTAGGAGAGGAACTCACTGTCTAGTCAAGACTGCATGCCAAATGGCACCCTATTCCCTTTATAGTGCACTACTTTTGACGAGGGCCCCACATGTCTATGGCCAGAGACTGACAGAGGGCAGTTCTGTAGCAGTGTGCTCTACTGTACATCACATGTCATTTGGCAGCAACGGGAGAGAGCAGAGTAGTTTATGTTGACATCTCTCCATGGTCCCTGAGCAGAGTAGTTTATGTTGACATCTCTCCATGGTCCCTGAGCAGAGTAGTTTATGTTGACATCTCTCCATGGTCCCTGAGCACAGAGCAGACTTTATGTTGACATCTCTCCATGGTCCCTGAGCACAGAGTAGACTTTATGTTGTCATCTCTCCATGGTCCCTGAGCAGAGTAGTTTATGTTGACATCTCTCCATGGTCCCTGAGCACAGAGCAGACTTTATGTTGACATCTCTCCATGGTCCCTGAGCACAGAGCAGACTTTATGTTGACATCTCTCCATGGTCCCTGAGCACAGAGCAGACTTTATGTTGATATCTCTCCATGGTCCCTGAGCAGAGCAGACTTTATGTTTATATCTCTCCATGGTCCCTGAGCACAGAGCAGACTTTATGTTGATATCTCTCCATGGTCCCTGAGCAGAGCAGACTTTATGTTTATATCTCTCCATGGTCCCTGAGCACAGAGCAGACTTTATGTTGATATCTCTCCATGGTCCCTGAGCACAGAGCAGACTTTATGTTGACATCTCTCCATGGTCCCTGAGCACAGAGCAGACTTTGTTGACATCTCTCCATGGTCCCTGAGCAGCAGAGCGAGCAGACTTTATGTTGATGTCTCTCCGTGGTCCCTGAGCACAGAGCAGACTTTATGTTGATATCTCTCCATGGTCCCTGAGCACAGAGCAGACTTTATGTTGACATCTCTCCATGGTCCCTGAGCAGAGCAGTTTATGTTGACATCTCTCCATGGTCCCTGAGCACAGAGCAGACTTTATGTTGACATCTCTCCATGGTCCCTGAGCAGAGCAGACTTTATGTTGACATCTCTCCATGGTCCCTGAGCAGAGCAGACTTTATGTTGATATCTCTCCATGGTCCCTGAGCAGAGCAGACTTTATGTTGACATCTCTCCATGGTCCCTGAGCAGAGCAGACTTTATGTTGATATCTCTCCATGGTCCCTGAGCACAGAGCAGACTTTATGTTGATATCTCTCCATGGTCCCTGAGCACAGAGCAGACTTTATGTTGATATCTCTCCATGGTCCCTGAGCAGAGCAGACTTTATGTTGATATCTCTCCATGGTCCCTGAGCAAAGCAGACTTTATGTTCTATAGTGGGGTAAACAATTGCACTCCTTTGAGCTCTTCAGCTCTCCTCCTCCCCTCTTATCTCTCTCCCTCTTCTCATCCCCCGCCACAAATAACAATCTACCCCACACAGCAGGCACTTCCAAATATTTACTCAGTTCTGTTCTGAATACAAAGGCCATTCTCCCACTGCCTCAGATGTCCCTCACACAGACTTTTCTGGAGACACACACTTCTACAGCATTCCACACACACACACACACACACACACACACACACACACACACAGAGAGCCCGAGACAAACACTCTTGTACCTGTTCTCCACCAGTGATGGGGGGAATCGATGCAGTTACCTATCGGAATAGAATTTGACAATATCGCAATATTATTTTTGTGCTAGTTGGATGTACCTGCACCAAATCTCCAGTATTTTCTCCATACCTTGTTCTCCATCTTATTTTAAATTGGAAGCCAATTTGTTTTCAGCTCCTTTATTTCCATGACTGATCAAAACTTGTTTTCTCATGTCTCTCTCTTGTTCCTCTGCAGCAGACATATGGTGAGCATTATATATGGAACATCAAAAATAAATACATAATCACACTATCAAATTGCAATACATATATAATCGTGAGAATCGCAATATTGGCATGTAAGTATAGTGATAATATCGTATTGTGAGGTCCCTGGCAATTCCCAGCCCTACACACACACACACACGTTAGAATTCCTGTGTCTCGAGACTCTCTCCTGCTGATCATCTCCGACTACTCTGCCGCTCTGTTACCGCTCTCTAACGAGGAGGACTGCAGGTACAGTACAGTTTGCACCTTTGGCTTGTGTGTGTGTGTGTGTTGCTTGCTCTCCCACACAGACACTTCTAATTTCTTAGTGTTCACACCTTTGTCCTCCATCTTTTCCTGTGCAGTTTGTGCCCTCCCTTTGTCATCCATCTTCACCTCTCTCTCTCCCTCCATCTCTTTGCCCCTCTTCAGTCGCTCTCCCTCTGCCCCTCTTCACTCACCTCCCATCTCTTTTCCCTTCCTCGCTCACACCCCCACACCCCCTCTCCTCCCCCTCTCTGACAGTCTCTGTGGTTCCACAGGCTGCACCTGTGTGTCATTACCACCGCTGACGGTGTTGAAACGAGCTTCCCTTTCTCCTTCCCTCTCGTCTCCCCCTTTAGCTACTGCCAAGGCACATTTATTTCTGTGTGCTGAACAATTATCTACTTCTCGCTTTCCCATCCCTCACTTTCTTTCTCTCTCTCCCTCTCCTGTCCGTTCAGCCATTGTAGACTGAGTTCAGATGGTGTCCTAGGTGGTCTGGTGGTTGGGTTAGCTAGGTGGTCTGGTGGTTGGGTTAGCTAGGTGGTCTGGTGGTTGGGTTAGCTAGGTGGTCTGGTGGTTGGGTTAGCTAGGTTCTGGTGGTTGGGTTAGCTAGGTGGTCTGGTGGTTGAGTTAGCTAGGTGGTCGGGTTAGCTAGGTGGTCTGGTGGTTGGGTTAGCTAGGTGGTCGGGTTAGCTAGGTGGTCTGGTGGTTGCCCCTCTTCACTAGCTAGGTGGTCGGGTTAGCTAGGTGGTCGGGTTAGCTAGGTGGTCTGGTTAGCTGGTGGTCTGGTTAGCTAGGTGGTCTGGTTAGCTAGGTGGTCTGGTGGTGGTCTGGTTGGGTTAGCTAGGTGGTCGGGTTAGCTAGGTGGTCTGGTGGTTGGATTAGCTAGGTGGTCGGGTTAGCTAGGTGGTCGGGTTAGCTAGGTGGTCGGGTGGTTGGGTTAGCTAGGTGTTTGGGTTAGCTAGGTGCTCTGATGGTTGGGTTAGCTAGGTGCTCTGATGGTTGGGTTAGCTAGGTGGTCTGATGGTTGGGTTAGCTAGGTGGTCTGGGTTAGCTAGGTGGTCTGGTGGTTGGGTTAGCTAGGTGGTCGGTTAGCTAGGTGGTCGGGTGGTTTAGCTAGGTGGTTGGTTGGGTTAGCTAGGTGGTTGGGTGGTTGGGTTAGCTAGGTGGTCTGGTGGTTGGGTTAGCTAGGTGGTCTGGTGGTTGGGTTAGCTAGGTGGTCTGGTGGTTGGGTTAGCTAGGTG
The DNA here is from genome assembly GCF_018296145.1 of Oncorhynchus tshawytscha. Classification (NCBI taxonomy): domain Eukaryota; kingdom Metazoa; phylum Chordata; class Actinopteri; order Salmoniformes; family Salmonidae; genus Oncorhynchus; species Oncorhynchus tshawytscha. The sequence continues at coordinate 14,995,660 of NC_056431.1, read as the reverse complement.
GTCGGGTTAGCTAGGTGGTCTGATGATTGGGTTACCTAGGTGGTTGGGTTAGCTAGGTGGTTTGATGATTGAGTTACCTAGGTGGTTGGGTTACCTAGGTGGTCTGGTGGTTGAGTTAGCTAGGTGGTCTGGTGGTTGGATTAGCTAGGTGGTCTGGTTAGCTCGGTGGTCTGGTGGTTGGGTTAGCTCGGTGGTCTGGTGGTTGGGTTAGCTCGGTGGTCTGGTGGTTGGGTGCCTGGAGGAGGATGAGGCCAAGCCTCTCCATCTTTCAACACATCTCCTGGTCTGGTGGTGCATTCAGCTTCAATCTCCTCTATCCATACATCTAGAATATTCAATCATACAACACGTCTTGTTGCTCCTTTCCCAGCCTGATTCAGATGGGATGGTACGAACAACAGAGGAAGTGCAGTACATACTGAAATCTAGAGAATGGTAGATGTATCATTGTATGGGGGTTTGTTAACTCCAGCTACATCTGCATGGTAGGACAATGCCATCCCCTTCCTGAAACTACGACTCACATAATTTACACTGAGTATACATAACAATATGAACACCTGCTCTTTCCATGACATAGACTGACCAGGTGAAAGCTATGATGTCACCTGTTAAATCCATTTCAAAATCAGTGTAGATGAAGGGGAGGAGACAGGTTAAAGAATGATTTTTAAGCCTTGAGACATGGATTGTGTATGTGTGCCATTCAGAGGGAGAGATTTGAGGACAAAAGTTTTAAGTGACTTTGAACGGGGTATGGTATTAAGTTCCAGGCGCACCGGTTTGAGTGTCAAGAACTGCAACGTTGCTGTGTTTTTCACTCTCAACAGTGTCTATCAAGAATAGCCCACCACCCAAATGACATCCAGCCAACTTGGCACAACTGTGGGAAGCCTTGGAGTCAACATGGGCCAGCATCCTTGTGGAACGCTTGACATCTTGTAGAGTCCAAGCCCCGACAAATTGAGGCTGTTCTGAGGGCAAAAGGGGGTGCACCTCAATATTAAAGAAGTTAGGTGTTCCCAATGTTTTGTGCCCTCAGTGTACAGCCGTTTAGCACAGAGGGTGGTCGTCTCACATTCACTAACACCACTAACTCTGATTACACCAAAGATACAGGCCTTATGAACGACTGACTATTACAACACTGGGACATACAAACAAGCTGAGTAGTGTTAGTTCACCTTCCCACGCTGTGAATATTAATTTGTTCTCATTACGTCGCTAAGCTGCGGTTGTCACATTGGACACTGCATAATTCAACAAGGGGATGAGACATGTACAGAAGAGGGGAGAGGAGCTGTGGATGGAAATACACGTTCAACTATAGAAGTCTGAATCTAAATCTCATTACTATACTTCAGTCTCTAGAATGAGCTCCAGCTCTAGATCTCTGCCTCATAAAGGCCAGTTCATACTCTAGTTACAACATTTGGCACTTTGGCAGTAGTATGAAATCAGCTTTAGTCCTAAGAGAGGACTTGAGAAAGTGTCAATCTTAGAATACTGAAACGGAACTGAACTAACTAACTGATGACATTGACAGAACACTAAGACGACTCAACGAACGCAGGAAGCCATTAGCCAAGTCATGAGTCATGTTTAGATTGACAGAACTGTTCAGCGTCTGTACACATCCTGCCAGCCACCAAACCCCCGGCATCCATGCATCCCTCCATATATACCTTCATTCATCCATCACTCCCTGTGCATGTAAATAAATATAGGCAGATTGGGAAACAGACAGAGAGAGAGAGAGAGAGAAAGTAGGCCAGAAATAGAGAGAAATAAGAGAACAAGAGGGGAAGACAGATAGCGAGAGGAAAGAAGAGTTGAGCTGGGAACAGGAAGGAAGATGACTGGTTTTGAGGGTAGAGATGGAGTCAGCTAGAAGGAATGAGGGGGGAGAGATAGCAAGGAAGAGAGGGAGGGAGCGTGGAAGGGACCTGACTGGTGCAGGGAAGAAAGCCAAAGGATTGAGGAAAAGGGAGGATGGCAGAGAGGAGGGTTACAGCTAGGGAGGACATCAATAATCTATGGCGGATAAAGCTATTCCGTGTAGAACGGAGGAGAGAAAGAACGAGAAAATGAGAGCGAGAATGAGAGAGATGCAAAAGTTGGTAGGTGGGGCCTTGGGGACATCTATTTAAAAGACGCTTGTGTTCGTTTAGAGAGCAGGGCACACCCCCCACCCCCTCCCCCTCTCAACACTCCCTAGGCAATGTCTATTTAAATGTGGGTTTAAAAATCAGAGAGTGTTACTGCTCTAATCACGGCTGGCTGGCGTCACAGCACATTCCCTCTCTCGCTCTACCTTTCTCCAACGCCCAAAGCCCTCACCCGTCGCTCAGCATGAACACACACTCAAACTGAACACAAACACACACCAAGCCCCCCTAGAAGGGCTATTGCACGACAGAGCTGAATTCGTGAATCACTGAAAGACTAATCAGCTGCGAGCGAGTGAATGTAGGGAGGAGAGGAGTGAGAAAGGAGAGGGAGGATTGTTTCCTTTAAAGACTAAAAGTTAGGCAGATATCAGGAAATTGCCCCTAGCTGCCTACAAGGCCAGAACACCCAGGAGGGTACCCAGTGAAATGCCTGGCTCCACACACACACACACACACAGAGAACAGCCCGTAAGTAGCTAAGAAAGCCAGTCGACAAGCATGTAGGAGAGACACAACACCAACACAGGAACTAAACACACCAACACATGAACCAAAGTAGTGCGACCACCAACTAGCCACTTTCTACACCTGTTCCTCCAACTTCCATTTCCAACTTCCGCCATCATCCAGAAGGCGAGGTCAGTACAGGTACATCAAAGCTGGGACTGAAAAACAGCTTCTATCTCAAGGCCATCAGACTGTGTTAATAGCCATCACTAACACAGAGAGGCTGCTGCCTACATACAGACTTAAAATCATTGGACACCTTAATAAATGGAACACTAGTCACTTTAATAATGTTTACATATCTTGCAATACTAATCTCATATGTATATAGTGTATTCTATACTATCTACTGTATCTTAGTCTATGCCGCTCTGACATTACTCATCTCATATGTATATAGTGTATTCTATACTATCTACTGTATCTTAGTCTATGCCGCTCTGACATTACTCATCTCATATGTATATAGTGTATTCTATACTATCTACTGTATCTTAGTCTATGCCGCTCTGACATTACTCATCTCATATATTCTTAAATCCATTCCTTCACTTAGATTTATGTGTATTGGGAATATGTTGTGAAATAATTAAATATTACTTGTTAGATATTGCTGCACTGTCAGAACTAGAAGCACAAGCGTTTCGCTACACTCGCAATAACATCTGTTAACCATGTGTATGTGACCAATAACATCTGCTAACCATGTGTATGTGACCAATAACATCTGCTAACCATGTGTATGTGACCAATAACATCTGCTAACCATGTGTATGTGACCAATAACATCTGCTAACCATGTGTATGTGACCAATAACATCTGCTAACCATGTGTATGTGACCAATAACATCTGCTAACCACATTTATGTGACCAATAACATCTGTTAACCACATTTATGTGACCAATAACATTTTATTTGAGAGAAGGCTGACTATTGTTTGGAGCTCCGCCTTTCCTCAGGGGAGCTGGATAGTCAACAGATCTGTCCATTCACACAGACTGGACAGGAAGGGGGAGCTGGATAGTCAGACAGATCTGTCCATTCACGTGACTGGACAGGAAGGGGGAGCTGGATAGTCAGACCAGATCTGTCCATTCACAAGACTGGAACAGGAAGGGGACTGGATAGTCAACAGATCTGTCCATTCATGTGACTGGACCAAGGGAGGGAGCTGGATAGTCAGACAGATCTGTCCATTCACACAACCATGGAAGGACCAATAACATCTGTTAACCATGTGGACCAGGAAGGGAACATGGGAGCTGGATAGTCAGACAGATCTGTCCATTCACACAGACTGGACGGGAAGGGAGGGAGCTGGATAGTCATGTGATCTGTCCATTCACACAGACTGGAACAGGAAGGGGAGCTGGATAGTCAACAGATCTGTCCATTCACACAGACTGGACAGGAAGGGGAGGAGCTGGATAGTCAGACAGATCTGTCCATTCACACAGACTGGACAGGAAGGGGAGCTGGATAGTCAACAGATCTGTCCATTCACACAGACTGGACAGGAAGGGGAGGAGCTGGATAGTCAGACAGATCTGTCCATTCACACAGACTGGACAGGAAGGGGAGGAGCTGGATAGTCAGACAGATCTGTCCATTCACACAGACTGTCAGGAAGGGAAGGGGGGAGCTGGATAGTCAGACAGATCTGTCCATTCACACAGACTGGACAGGAAGGGGAGGAGCTGGATAGTCAGACAGATCTGTCCATTCACACAGACTGGACAGGAAGGGGAGGAGCTGGATAGTCAGACAGATCTGTCCATTCACACAGACTGGACAGGAAGGGGAGGAGCTGGATAGTCAGACAGATCTGTCCATTCACACAGACTGGACAGGAAGGGGGAGCTGGATAGTCAGACAGATCTGTCCATTCACACAGACTGTGGATAGTCAGACAGATCTGTCCATTCACACAGACTGGACAGGAAGGGGGGAGCTGGATAGTCAGACAGATCTGTCCATTCACACAGACTGGACAGGAAGGGGGAGCTGGATAGTCAGACAGATCTGTCCATTCACACAGACTGGACAGGAAGGGGGAGCTGACAGACAGATCTGTCCATTCAAAGGGGGAGCTGGATAGTCAGACAGATCTGTCCATTCACCAGACTGGACAGGAAGAAGGATCTGTCCATTCACAGGACTGGATAGTCAGACAGATCTGTCCATTCACACAGACTGGACAGGAAGGGGGGAGCTGGACAGACAGATCTGTCCATTCACACAGACTGGACAGGAAGGGGGAGCTGGATAGTCAGACAGATCTGTCCATTCACACAGACTGGACAGGAAGGGAGGGGGAGCTGGATAGTCAGACAGATCTGTCCATTCACATCTGCTGGACAGGAAGGGGAGGAGCTGGATAGTCAGACAGATCTGAATTCACACAGACTGGACAGGAAGGGGAGGAGCTGGATAGTCAGACAGATCTGTCCATTCACACAGACTGGACAGGAAGGGAGGGGGGAGCTGGATAGTCAGACAGATCTGTCCATTCACACAGACTGGACAGGAAGGGGGGAGCTGGATAGTCAGACAGATCTGTCCATTCACACAGACTGGACAGGAAGGGAGGGGGAGCTGGATAGTCAGACAGATCTGTCCATTCACACAGACTGGACAGGAAGGGGGAGCTGGATAGTCAGACAGATCTGTCCATTCACACAGACTGGACAGGAAGGGGGGGAGCTGGATAGTCAGACAGATCTGTCCATTCACACAGACTGGACAGGAAGGGACAGGAAGGGAGGAGCTGGATAGTCAGACAGATCTGTCCATTCACACACAGACTGGACAGGAAGGGACAGGAAGGGAGCTGGATAGTCAGACAGATCTGTCCATTCACACAGACTGGACAGGAAGGGGGGGGAGCTGGATAGTCAGACAGATCTGTCCATTCACACAGACTGGACAGGAAGGGAGGGGGAGCTGGATAGTCAGACAGATCTGTCCATTCACACAGACTGGACAGGAAGGGAGGGGGCTGGATAGTCAGACAGATCTGTCCATTCACACAGACTGGACAGGAAGGGGGGGGGACAGCTGGATAGTCAGACAGATCTGTCCATTCACACAGACTGGACAGGAAGGGGGAGCTGGATAGTCAGACAGATCTGTCCATTCACACAGACTGGACAGGAAGGGGGGGGGGAGCTGGATAGTCAGACAGATCTGTCCATTCACACAGACTGGACAGGAAGGGGGGGAGCTGGATAGTCAGACAGATCTGTCCATTCACACAGACTGGACAGGAAGGGGGGAGCTGGATAGTCAGACAGATCTGTCCATTCACACAGACTGGACAGGAAGGGGGAGCTGGATAGTCAGACAGATCTGTCCATTCACACAGACTGGACAGGAAGGGGGAGCTGGATAGTCAGACAGATCTGTCCATTCACTGGACAGACTGGACAGGAAGGGGGAGCTGGATAGTCAGACAGATCTGTCCATTCACACAGACTGGACAGGAAGGGGGAGCTGGATAGTCAGACAGATCTGTCCATTCACACAGACTGGACAGGAAGGGGAGGCTGGATAGTCAGACAGATCTGTCCATTCACACAGACTGGACAGGAAGGGGGAGCTGGATAGTCAGACAGATCTGTCCATTCACACAGACTGGACAGGAAGGGGGGAGCTGGATAGTCAGACAGATCTGTCCATTCACACAGACTGGACAGGAAGGGGGAGCTGGATAGTCAGACAGATCTGTCCATTCACACAGACTGGACAGGAAGGGGGGGAGCTGGATAGTCAGACAGATCTGTCCATTCACACAGACTGGACAGGAAGGGGGGGGAGCTGGATAGTCAGACAGATCTGTCCATTCACACAGACTGAACAGGAAGGGACTGGACAGGAAGGGGAGCTGGATAGTCAGACAGATCTGTCCATTCACAGACTGGACAGGAAGGGGGAGGAGCTGGATAGTCAGACAGATCTGTCCATTCACACAGACTGGACAGGAAGGGGGGGAGCTGGATAGTCAGACAGATCTGTCCATTCACACAGACTGGACAGGAAGGGGGGAGCTGGATAGTCAGACAGATCTGTCCATTCACACAGACTGGACAGGAAGGGGGGGAGCTGGATAGTCAGACAGATCTGTCCATTCACACAGACTGGACAGGAAGGGGGGAGGGAGCTGGATAGTCAGACAGATCTGTCCATTCACACAGACTGGACAGGAAGGGGGGAGCTGGATAGTCAGACAGATCTGTCCATTCACACAGACTGGACAGGAAGGGGGAGCTGGATAGTCAGACAGATCTGTCCATTCACACAGACTGGACAGGAAGGGGGAGCTGGATAGTCAGACAGATCTGTCCATTCACACAGACTGGACAGGAAGGGGGAGCTGGATAGTCAGACAGATCTGTCCATTCACACAGACGGACAGGAAGGGGGGAGCTGGATGCTCAGACAGACAGGAAGGACAGGAAGGGGGGAGCTGGATAGTCAGACAGATCTGTCCATTCACACAGACTGGACAGGAAGGGGGAGGAGCTGGATAGTCAGACAATCTGTCCATTCACACAGACTGGACAGGAAGGGGGGGAGCTGGATAGTCAGACAGATCTGTCCATTCACACAGACTGGACAGGAAGGGGGGAGCTGGATAGTCAGACAGATCTGTCCATTCACACAGACTGGACAGGAAGGGGGAGCTGGATAGTCAGACAGATCTGTCCATTCACACAGACTGGACAGGAAGGGGGGAGCTGGATAGTCAGACAGATCTGTCCATTCACACAGACTGGACAGGAAGGGGGGAGCTGGATAGTCAGAGGAAGTCCATTCACACAGACTGGACAGGAAGGGAGGAGGGAGCTGGATAGTCAGACAGATCTGTCCATTCACACAGACTGGACAGGAAGGGGGGGGAGCTGGATAGTCAGACAGATCTGTCCATTCACACAGACTGGACAGGAAGGGGGAGCTGGATAGTCAGACAGATCTGTCCATTCACACAGACTGGACAGGAAGGGGGGAGCTGGATAGTCAGACAGATCTGTCCATTCACACAGACTGGACAGGAAGGGGGGGGAGCTGGATAGTCAGACAGATCTGTCCATTCACACAGACTGGACAGGAAGGGGGGGGGGAGCTGGATAGTCAGACAGATCTGTCCATTCACACAGACTGGACTGGAGGAAGGGGGAGCTGGATAGTCAGACAGATCTGTCCATTCACACAGACTGGACAGGAAGGGGGGAGCTGGATAGTCAGACAGATCTGTCCATTCACACAGACTGGACAGGAAGGGGGGGAGCTGGATAGTCAGACAGATCTGTCCATTCACACAGACTGGACAGGAAGGGGGGAGCTGGATAGTCAGACAGATCTGTCCATTCACACAGACTGGACAGGAAGGGGAGCTGGATAGTCAGACAGATCTGTCCATTCACACAGACTGGACAGGAAGGGGGGGGGAGCTGGATAGTCAGACAGATCTGTCCATTCACACAGACTGGACAGAAGGGGGAGCTGGAAGGGATCTGATTCACACAGGGACAGGAAGGGGGAGCTGGATAGTCAGACAGATCTGTCCATTCACACAGACTGGACAGGAAGGGGGGAGCTGGATAGTCAGACAGATCTGTCCATTCACAGACTGGACAGGAAGGGGGGAGCTGGATACAGGAATTCACACAGACTGGACAGGAAGGGGGGAGCTGGATAGTCAGACAGATCTGTCCATTCACACAGACTGGACAGGAAGGGGGAGCTGGATAGTCAGACAGATCTGTCCATTCACACAGACTGGACAGAAGGAGAGGGAGCTGGATAGTCAGACAGATCTGTCCATTCACAGACTGGACAGGAAGGGGAGCTGGATAGTCAGACAGATCTGTCCATTCACACAGACTGGACAGGAAGGGGGAGCTGGATAGTCAGACAGATCTGTCCATTCACACAGACTGGACAGGAAGGGGGAGGAGCTGGATAGTCAGACAGATCTGTCCATTCACACAGACTGGACAGGAAGGGGGGGGGCTGGATAGTCAGACAGATCTGTCCATTCACACAGACTGGACAGGAAGGGGAGGGAGCTGGATAGTCAGACAGATCTGTCCATTCACACAGACTGGACAGGAAGGGGGGAGCTGGATAGTCAGACAGATCTGTCCATTCACACAGACTGGACAGGAAGGGGGGGAGCTGGATAGTCAGACAGATCTGTCCATTCACACAGACTGGACAGGAAGGGGGAGCTGGACAGTCAGACAGATCTGTCCATTCACACAGACTGGACAGGAAGGGAGGGGGAGCTGGATAGTCAGACAGATCTGTCCATTCACACAGACTGGACAGGAAGGGGGGAGCTGGATAGTCAGACAGATCTGTCCATTCACACAGACTGGACAGGAAGGGGGGGGAGCTGGATAGTCAGACAGATCTGTCCATTCACACAGACTGGACAGGAAGGGGGAGCTGGATAGTCAGACAGATCTGTCCATTCACACAGACTGGACAGGAAGGGGGAGCTGGATAGTCAGACAGATCTGTCCATTCACACAGACTGGACAGGAAGGGGGAGGGAGATCTGGATTCACAGACTGACAGGAAGACAGAGACAGATCTGTCCATTCACACAGACTGGACAGGAAGGGGGGAGCTGATAGTCAGACAGATCTGTCCATTCACACAGACTGGACAGGAAGGGGGAGCTGGATAGTCAGACAGATCTGTCCATGTGGACAGGAAGGGAGGAGCTGGATAGTCAGACAGATCAGACTGGACAGGACAGGAAGGGAGGGAGCTGGATAGTCAGACAGATCTGTCCATTCACAGAAAGGGG